>NW_015173144.1:496220-526546 GCF_001447785.1 Gekko japonicus | reverse complement strand
TCCTGTCTCACTGTGAACTCTCTGGAACCTTCGTGTCTTGAGGTCTCTGGCAGCGGCATGGAGAGAACTGAGGGAGTAGTGCCCCTCCTCCTGGTCATGTGACCATTTTGTCAGGAAAGTGCCAGAGGGAGGCGGCACACTCCCAGTCTACTAGAAAGCTTTGGGAATCTTTTCCACAGCTGGCCTGCATGCGCACAATCCCCAATATGTGCTTGCACAGAAGACCACTCAACAAACTACAGTTACCAGCAATGTTCCCTCTAAGCTGTGGAGTCTTGTGAACAAACATTCTACTTTGTGAGCTACTGGCATTAACGTTGTGAGCAAGTGATCTGGCTACTGCATAAATTAGTTGGCTCTTGGGCCATCCTTCCTGAGCAAAGACAAAAATGTGTGAGCCAGAGGCTAAAAAACTGTGAGCTAGCTCACACTAACTGAGCTTAGAGGGAACACTGGTTACCAGTGAGCGCAACCCTGTTTTCCCTTCCCCCACTATTTCCTCTTTCTGTTCCCTGAAAGCCGTATAGTCTCTCTCCTTTCGCTGCTTCTTCCTTGCCTTTCCACCCACCTTTCCCTATTATTTCCTTTCCCCCTCCCCCTCTAATTCAACACTTCTGAAGTGTAAGTCAGGATATTCAAAGAAGCCATTATCAGTTGACAAGGAAGATATACCTCCTTGGTCCCTCCTGGCATAGATTTTGTGTGTGCTTGACTGGATCAGGAGGCTGCATGCTAACACAGGCTACTCATTTAGAACCACTGTGGTGATTCAAATAGTTGTGAAAACTGTCCTCCTTCCCAGTCTTATCCTTCAGTCAGTGTTTGGAACAACCCAAGCAAATCATGTGTTCATCTGCACAGTCATTCTCCTGGAGCCCTTTTAGACAGTTATAACTGTGTGAAATTAAAAAAAACACCTCAATTTGCAATTGCCTTTCCCACCGTATAAAATATGGGATGCTTCAGTAACTGCTTATGGTGACAATAAATGGCACAGGATTGGTGCAAGTAATGCAGCCTATACACATGCTATGTATGTCAGTATCTGGAGGAAATATATCAATTTCCTATGCACTAGCTTTCATGTTTAAAAAAGTAGGATGCTGTGACGACCTCTTATCTGGGGAGGTCTGGTTTACCTTTAAAAGTTCTTATGTTTTATTTTCCTATGGGTAATCTGGCTGCCACCAGGGAAATTTAGGCTTTCCCACACCTATTTCTATAATATTTTCTTCTTCTGGTTTTGGTATTGGGACCCAGGGTCTGGGCTTTCGAAGGACTATGTGTTTCCTGGGAAGAATTTCGTTCAGAACTTGTGTCTTAAATAAAAGTAGATTTATTTGCTGTGCACACACTCTTCCCTCTTATTGACAGGGATCAGGGCATGTCACTTTGTAACAGTATCTTCCTTAGGCAATATATGGTTACTGTTTCTTTATGCTTTAACTTTTTATAACACACACAAGACTTCTCTCTCTCAGACCTTAAAACGAACAAACTGCTTAACTCTTTTATTACACAGAACCCAATCTTTCCCTCACAGGGACCTCAGGACAACTCTCATATTAACTGCTTTTATGCAGCACTCTCTGCTGACTCTCCCTGTTCAACTGTCTTTTTCAACTCTCATAACTCTAACAGACACCCTTCAACTGACACTCTTGACTGACATATCTTATCCTCCCTCCCCCTCTCTGTCAATCACCTATCACACCACATGCCTGTCCAGCATTCTACATTATCATCACACAGCCATGCAAACCACTTTTAAAGAAACAAACACACAAAACATGAAATCGTTACAGATGCTAAGTTGCCTTACACTTGAAGCTGCCTTCTGCTAAATCAGAGCAGTGGTCCATCAAGGTCAGAATATCTGCTTAGACTGGCAATGGTTCTCCAGTGCCTCAAGCAGAGATCTTTCACATGACCTGAGCCTTTCAACTGGAGATGCTGGGGATTGAACCTGGAACTTTCTACATGCTGAGTAGATGCTCTACCACTGAGCCATAGCACCCCCCCACCCCCTTATGGGCTAAATGCAGTTTCCACGTCATGGCCTTTTGATGTTTGGAGGGCTGTCAGACCTTTACATGAGGGCTGTCATATTTAAATCAGACCTGAATTTATTTGTATTTTGTATTGGAATGATTTTCCGACTGTGATGGTGAGTTGCAAGAAAAAATGTTGGAAGCAATTCCTTCAGCTGATTTAATACTCTGTAAAAGAGTCAGAAATGGCTCTTTTTTTTTCTTGAGAGGGATGAAAACTTGTGACAGTTGCCCTCTGCCTGCACGAAATAGTTTGGATCTTTAGAGGGAAGGATTTATGCTTGCAGAACGTCACTTTCTTGTTCCCCTCTCAAAATACCCTTGAAATATTGCTCCTGGGGGATATAGCAGGAGGAGGATCTGGGAGGAAAAAATCTCACTCTGTGAGTGGTAATGAACTGGTGGATCTAGACCATGATGAGCATTTCTTGGATTAAACATAGACATACATTTAAAAAAGAACAGGAACGTGACCACATGCTGATTGCTATTCTGTGGATTGATGCTGACTTGTACAAATGCTTTCTCAAGTAAATATTCTCGTCACATGAGAAGTGTGGCATCTGAGAACATTAGTTATGGAATACTGTGTGCAGTTCTGGTCACCACACCATAAAAAGGATATTATAGCTTTGGAAAAAGTGCAGAAAAGGGCAACTCGAATGATAAAAGGGTTGGAACACTTTCCCTATGAGGAAAGGTTAAAGCGCTTGGGGCTCTTTAGCTTGGAGAAACGACGGCTGAGGGGTGACATGATTGAGGTTTATAAGATTATGCATGGGAAAGACCAGGTAGAGAAAGAGGTACTTTTCTCCCTTTCTCACAATACAAGAACTTGTGGGCACTCCATGAAATTGCTGAGCGGTCAGGTTAGAACGGATAAAAGGAAGTACTTCTTCACCCAAAGAGTGATTAACACATGGAATTCACTGCCACAGGAAGTGGTGGTGGCTACAAGCATGGACAGCTTCAAAAGGGAATTAGATAAGCATATGGAGCAGAGGTCCATCAGTGGCTATTAGCCACAAGGTATAGATAGGGACTTTGGGGCAAGTGATGCTCTGTCTTCTTGGTGCTTGGGTGGGGGGTCAACAGTGGGAGGGCTTCTAATGTCCTGGCCCCACTGGTGGACCTCCTGATGGCACCTGGTATTTCTGGCCTCTGTGTGATACAGAGTGTTGGACTGGATGGGCCTTTGGCCTGATCCAACATGTTATGTTCTTATGTTCTTAAAATGCAACCCCAGTTTCTATGAATGAAGCTACTGGGGAAACCTCAATTATGAAAGTTGCTATTGCAAGTTCTTTGAGCAAGCTTGCTCAAAGTTGTTACACAACTTATGAGACTAGATAACTTCTGTGACTAATCACTTAAGCACGTTTGGGCCAATTTATAACACATGAATCAACTCAGTCTCTTTTGTGGAAGTTCCGAGTGTCCACCATATGCAGCTGTGTGAGATTTAAAAAAGAAAATGGAATATGGAAATGGCCTGAGAAAATTACTAAAGAAGTCATTTCTAGTATTCACTGTGTGTTGCATTTCCTGTGTTATAACAAGGCAGTAACATATAGTATATTGAATGTCGTGTTATAATTTTTTTTAAAAAACAACAACCAAGCCCTACACATTGACTAGAAATGTTTTCAAACTTTCACTCCCTTTTGATATCAGGAATTGCTTTTCACGGAGTCCTTTGTGCGTTTTGAATGTCTGGAAGCCAAAATATTTTGTTTTAACTCCCACTCTATAGTATTTCCCAGCTGTGTACTTATATGGTGTAATAAAAGGATCTAACAAATGGGAAATAGCAGCTGCATTTGGAAATTCCTTTTGTGCTTGCTCTTCATTTTACAGATTCAGCAATGTGCAACAACTGCCATGTCAGACCTGGAGTGGCTTCCACTTCAAGTATCTCATCACCATCCCTTTCGATGTTACAGAGAAGAACAATATGAAGCATTGGGGGGGAAAAGGCTTTTCCATTGCAGCTTTGGAGACAGTGGCAACATATTTGAAATTGCCTCTCTAAAGAGGCACATTTCACTTGGGGGGGGGGTCAAAAGAAAGGGATTTTTTAAAAAAACAACAGTAATTTCCCCCACCAGATACAATATGTTTATTTAAAACATTTTATCCTTCTAATTGCATATGAAACTATGTGAACCTCTAGCAAATCAATAAGGAGCTGGGAGTGTTTAGTGCAGGGAAAGCAATTGACAGAAGGAAAACAGCAAAAAAGTTTCGTAGTTGACTGCACAGTAGGGTATAAGGAGACTGAAGTGTATATGAGCCTGACAACCAGGGACAAGAAGTCCCCAGTGAGTTCAGTGGAACTAACTTCAAAGCAATTGTGTTTCTCATTGCATCCTTAGTTATTGCCATCTACAACAGATTGTTTTTGTCTTATACAACTGGTTGACTTTACTAATACATGGTCTGGGGAGAATGGTTGTGATGTAACATCTCATGGACTGAGTGAAATACTCTGCAGTTATTCCTGTTAGTACCAGGTGTAAGGCAGACTTCCCCAACCCGTGACAAAATAAGCTAAAAGCAGTAGTGGCAAGTAGTGGCAAAATATGGCAGCCTGCCATGGGACTAAAAAATCTCCCATTTTTGTAGTCTTTCTATCTATTATCATTAAGAACATAAGAACATAAGAGACGCCAATGTTGGATCAGGCCAAAGGCCCATCCAGTCCAACACTCTGTGTCACACAGTGGCCAGAAATACCAGTGCCATCAGGAGGTCCAGCAGTGGGGCCAGGACATTAGAAGCCCTCCCACTGTTGACCCCCCCCAAGCACCAAGAAGACAGAGCATCACTTGCCCCAGAGCCCCTAGCTATACCTTGTGGCTAATAGCCACTGATGGACCTCTGCTCCATATGCTTATCTAATTCCCTTTTGAAGCCGTCCATGCTTGTAGCACCCACCACTTCCTGTGGCAGTGAATTCCATGTGTTAATCATTCCTCCATGTAGATTAGGCCTTCCATCTTCCATTTTATTCTCACAGCAACCTGTGAGGGAAATGGCTCAAGGTCACCCAAATGAACTTGAGTGCAAACTGGGGATTCAAAACTGGGTGGTTCCTGATCTTCATCCGATACACAAAGCATGTACAGTGTTTGGAATGGCAAAACACCTGGTGAATGAAGGCTGCTTTAGGCTAGCTGTGTCGCAAATTATGCAAGCCTAATTTAAGGGTTTACAGTGTATATCCATCATACTTCGCAGGGCTCTTTTTGTAGCAGGAACTCCTTTGCATATTAGGCGACACACCCCTAATGTAGCCAATCCTCCAAGAGCTTACAGTAGCCCCTGTAAGAAGAGCCTCTGTCAGCTCTTGGAGGATTGGCTACATTAGGGTTGTTTTGCCTAATATGCAAAGGAGTTCATGCTACAAAAAGAGCCCTGCGTTGTATACGAAGATGCAGACACAGTAAATATCTACTATGCAAACATTCATGAGGCTTTTATCAGTTGACCTGTCACAGATTTAGAGAAGTATAGTTTGGTGAGGATGATGAGAATTGCCCGTCTTTGTTGCAGAACTATAGCGCCCAAGGTTTCCTGGGGAGAGGGAAATCAATTTAAGTAAATAGTGTAGATAAGGTTGCCAACCTTTGGCTGACAACTAGCAAGAGGATTGGGGGAACAGATAGGTAGAATGGCATTTTGTGAAGCCACAATGTCATTTCTGGCTGCCCCCCCCCAAAGTGATGTCTTCGTATTGTGCAACACTCTAGGATTCCTACAGATCTTTATGGTAAAAACTCTAGTGGGGATTCCTGTAGTGTCACACAACACACTGATGTCACTTCCATTCTTTTTGTCCAGAAATGGCATTGCATGATGCTGCTTTTCCATGCCATTTCCCTCCTCTTACCCCTTCAAGTGCTGGCAAGGGATGGGGGAGCTCTGAAAGGGTTGCTCCTGCCTGGAGTGGAAAAATGGTAACACTAGGCGTAGATATACTTTTATGTAACTGATTCTGTCTGATCCAAACATACTAGGACAAATAGATATGTGGACATGGATAGTGACATTCAAGTAGAATAAATAGAGTAATGGTAGGCAATGTGATTTCCCCGGCATTCTTTGTAGTAGTTGTTGACAGGGGTCATTTCGTATAAAAAGAGGTGCAGGAACTCATTAGCATAACTTATTTGCATATGCCACACCCCCTAACATCACCGGAAGTGTGTCAGAAGGCAACACCCACCGCTCAGGCTCCACTGGACTGTTTTGGATTGCTAGCTATTGGGTGTGTATGTGTGCAGATCTGTCCTCGCAGAGGAGGGAGAGCTTGTACCTGAATAAAACTTGGTCTTAAAGGTGCCACTGGACTGTTTTGGATCGGGAGGCCGGGGGGAGCTCTGCAACTTACCTGGCTGCTTCTTGCTCTGACTGAGGGCTGCTGGGAGCAGGGGGTGGGGCTTGTTGCATGTGCCTGCCCCCTGGGCTCTTTACAGCCGGAGCTCCGCTCCTGTGCGCTCCTGCAGGAAATGACCCCTGGTTGTTGATGCTCTCATTCCCCCTGTGCTAAAATCCTGAAAGAAAAATGTGACTGGGGGTAGCAGATAGAAAGTCTATGTGAGGGGGGGATATGCAGTTTACAGAGAGAGAAGGTAAAAATAAAGATGTAGTTAGATAGGAAAGATGGTTAAAGTGGGTTTCTAGAGGCATATCAGGGGCATGACTCTGAGAAGCCCATGAGAGCTTATGATTACTATCCAGTTAACCCAGGTGTGTCTCTTTCTACTAAAGTTTACCTTACGTCAGAAACTGATTTAGTCCATCGTCCCAAGCTTACTTGCTTGAATGCAAGTTCCATTGGTTTCCATTCAGCTTATTTCCAGGTACTTAGAAGGTTCATCGTCTAAAAGTGATATTATATTTTCAAAAGAAGAGTTGTATGGGGGGTTTCCCTGGATCTGACTGTCGCAACAGCTGTGCAGCAATTGTTGGGAATGTCTCTTTTAAAAATGAGTGACAGCCTGATTTGGCTTTGAACTGTGGCATGGGGGAACTGGGGGCTCCTGCCTTCCCCTTGTGCTGTTTTCCTGAGCCAGAATGGTGCTGGCACTGTTTTAGCTCAGGAAAACAACATGGGGGAAGGGAACACAATATTCCTTCCCTTCCACACTGCAGCTCCCAGCTGAATTGGACTGCATGGAGAGTGAGTCAGGTCTAGGAAGCCGAGTCACAAGTCTTTAAAAATGTAATATCTTTTTTGGCCCCAAGAGAGTATCTGGATTACAGTTAGAATACATTGATTGTTCATATTGACTTAGTTGAATGGGATACATTGATTATACATATGAAGCTCAAGCTTCATCAACTGGTAGGGTGAGAAAAACAAGCCCAGTGGAAAAAGCAGACTCAGTTCTCTGGTCAGCTGTGAAATATCAGCTTAAGTTTCTTCCCAGGGTTATTGCCAGGTCCGTCACCAAGGTTTTTTAAATGGGCCCTTTTAAAAAGCTGGGGGCCGTGAAATCCATGGCCTCCCCCTTCTCCCTCAATGCATTTAGGGGGGGGGGAATGGGCCACACACTCACACTCCACGCACACCTGCACTCCAAGCACCCCCCCTCCATTTAATTGCTTTTCTCCTCCTTTTTCCACCCCACCTGTCTTTCTCCCCCGCGGGCACTCACAGCAGTCCCCATCTTGCTCTTTGCCCCCTTTTATCCTCATAGCACTGACAATCCTGCCTTGGATGTAGATCTCTCTTGCTGTGGATCTCTACCACCCCGCGCCCGGTTGGCAGCGCAGGGCTGCTTT
This sequence comes from Gekko japonicus, assembly GCF_001447785.1. NCBI lineage: Eukaryota > Metazoa > Chordata > Lepidosauria > Squamata > Gekkonidae > Gekko > Gekko japonicus. The sequence continues at coordinate 518,705 of NW_015173144.1, read as the reverse complement.
GTGACCGATGGGCTTTCCAACGCAGCCCCAGGTTGCGGGGACTGGCCTGGGCAAAAGCTGTGGGCTGGCCTTGGCAAAAGGTGTGTGTTTCGAGAAATTCTTCTTCAGGCAAACGATTTCTCCTGGAACCAAAGCTCACAGTGCTACAATGCACCTTCTACAGCATTTCTTGACTTGTGCACTGTAGCATTGTGAGCTTTGGTTCCTGGAGAAATCGTTTGCCTGAAGAGGAATTTCTCAAAGCACGCACCACTTGCCTGGGAGGCGTGTTGCATGACGTTTGCTGCATCTCTTTTCTGTAAGCAAGACAAGCCCACAGCATTGAATCCTATCTGCGTATTCGTCTCTGTAGTTGTGGACTTTCCTACAAAATATATATTGTTCTTTATGTCATTGTTATCAGTGTACTATAATTAATAGGTTGTACTAGGGTCTTTGGGAGCTGCAGTGGCTCAGGTGGTTAAGACGCAGAACTGCAGGCTGTGGAAGGTCGGTAGTTTAGCAGTTCGAGACCCGAGTGTGCCGCATGACGGAGTGAGCTCCCGTCTCTAGTTCCAGCTCCTGCCAACCTAGCAGTTCAAAAGCAAGAAATTGCAAGTAGATAAATAGGTACCACTTCAGTGGGAAGGTAACAGCGCTCCGTGCGCCTTGGTGTTGAGTCATGCCGGCCACATGACCACGGAAATGTCTTCGGACAGTGCTGGCTCTTCGGCTTTGAAACGGAGATTAGCACCGCCACCCTAGACTCGGATTCGACTGGCTTTCGAGCAAGGGAACCTTTACCTTTTTACTAGGGTCTTTACTGTATATTGTAAGTATATGATTTATTTGAATATATGAAATGATAGAAGCATATCAGAACTGTGTTTTGTTTGAACACGGTGTTTTCCCATGTTTACTCAACTTGCCGTGTTTCCTGTGTGTTTGTTACCAAACCTCCAGGTGGGGCCTGGAGATATCCTGGTATTACAGCTCATCTCCAGACAACAGAGATCAGTTCCTCTGGAGAAAATACCTGCTTTGGAGGGTGGGCTCTATGGCATGGTACCTGCTGAGGTCCTTTCCCTCCCTAAATCCTGCCCTCCCCGGGCTCCACTCCCAAAATCTCCAGGTATTTCCTAACCAATGCTCCCTCTAAGCTGTGGGATCTTGTGAGCAAAAACTCTACTTTGCGAGCTACTGACATTAAAGGTGTGAGCGAGCAATTTGGCTGCTGCACAAATCAGTTTGCTCTGGAGCCATCCTTCCTGAGCTAAGAAAAAAATCTGTGAGCTGGAAGCTAAAAAACTGTGAGCTAGCTCACACTAACTCAGCTTAGAGGGAACCCTGTTAACCCAGAGCTGGCAACCTTACCACTGTGTGAAACAGAATGCTGGAATAGATTGACATCTGATCCAGCAGGGCTTTTCTAATGTTCTTAGGTGTTTTCCTATTTTGTGTGTATTATTCTGTGGCTGATTATGCACTAGAGCTGCCTCAATGTTGCGCCGCTGTTTGCCCCGATATTATTGGTCAATTTCACACCCGAAGCCACGGGGCTGCATTTTGACTCGCGGCTTCGCCCGATTTCCCCCGCAGTTTCGTGATCCTGTTTTTTGAGGATCACAAAACTGCGCAGGAAATTGGGCGAAGCCGTGGGTCAAATGCAGCCCCACAGCTTTGGGCGTGAAATTGACCAATAGTGTCGGGGCAAACGGCGGCGCAACATCGAGGCAGCTCTAGTGCGAAATCAGCTTGTATGAAATCATTGGTTCAAATGGAATTTTGTGCACCGTAGCAGATCACTGGATTCATTGTCGTGGTATCTGTGCAGTCCCACATGTCTATTGTCCATGTGCGGGCCTTCCACAGAGAGATTTTTGAAGCTCAAGAATGAGAGAGGGTATACCTTTTCCTTCCCCCATGCTGCTTTCATGCCTTTTCCCAGCATGCTTAGGAGGGGGAGGAGCACTCTTCCTTCAGTTTTCTCTCTGCCACCAATGAGGTTCACTTTCATGAAGCTCCTTCCAGTGAAGCTTTCTTCCAGTGAAGAAAACAAGTAAAGGTAAAGGTAAAGGGGCTGCGTTGTATAGTAGAGTTTCAGGTAATGTTGCTTTAAGAGATACGGTGATATGCTTCATCGATGATTGTGGATTGTGGATCCACATCGATCATTGTGGATGAGGTGCAGACTTTTAAGTCCCTCTTAGTGGGTAGTGACAGCTAGGCACTCATGGCTGCCATGAGTCCTCTTCTTTGTTTCTTGCTAGGGACAATCCATGGGCTTCCATTCACCTGCCATCACAGGCGGGGGCCCCAGATTGCATTCCTCGTCATGCTACAACCATGCCACCTCCTCAGGAATACCTGATCACAATGATATTTGATTATCTCTGACCATTATGAGAAACAAATAAGAAATTTATGTATTTATTTAATTTATTAATTTGATTTTTAGCCCGCCCTTCCCACTGAGGCAGGCTCAGGGTGGCTTACAAAGGGAACAGTAGATAAAACAACAATATAAGAATCAATATAAAATGCACAATAAAATTATTAAATCCATTAGCATAACGATGGCGTGACGGTTGTGTTAAAGTGCACCTACAACGATACATCCACTATTGGTGGGCTCAGGCTGGAAATAAAATTGGTACAGAGCAAAGATGATAGAGCACAGCTCCTTACCTAAATGCCTGATGGAAGAGCTCCATTTTCACAGCCCTGCGGAACTGTGAAAGGTCCCGCAGGGCCCTGATCTCATCCGGAAGCTCATTCCAGTAAGTTGGCCACACCCAGCAGGAACTCATTAGCATAACAGGCCACACCCAATAGCAGAAACTCATTAGGATTGGCTGCATTAGGGGTGTGTGGCCTAACATGCAAGGGAGTTCCTGCTACAAAAAAGCCCTGGGTTTTGACAACAAACAAGGTAAACATAATAACAAGCAAAAGGTGGGTGTGGCTGGATAACCACACTTCTGGTAAAATGGGGGTGTGGCCTAATGTGCTAATGAGCTGTGCTGTCAGGGGTGTGGCCCAGTATGCTAATGAGTTCCTGCTGGGCTTTTTCTACAAAAAGAGCCCTAATTTGTATTATGTGCATAAAACAATTTTGTGACAAGGGAAAGTGAAATATCCACCAACTGCCCTGTTGCTGGACTTCTGCACGTGCCATACTGCTCCCTCTTATTGCCAAGGACTGTGGTGAAACATTAACTCTGGTTGCCCGTGACTTATGAATGCAGAGACATGTGTCAGATGGGGTTAGTTTCCCTCCACTAACCAGGATTTAATCCAGCCTTCAGAAAGCATTTTGTTTGGGGGGGGGGGGGATGGAACTAATTATGGTTGCCTATTACCTTGACACTAAAGGGAAACAGTTTTTTTACTATGATTCTACACATAGAAGGCAGGGGAAAAGAGTCAGGTAACAAGCCAGATTCATGCACATTTCCCATTAATGATAGTTATACATTTTGTTTTTTGAATGCCGCTTGAGGGAACAAGGCATCGTTTGAGATCTAGTTCACCAGAAGTCAGTCTTGGGACCTGTTATCAAAATGCAAGGTCTTCCTTAGAAATGTAAAGAAAAATGTGCTTCTCCTATCATTATAGCTGAATAATTGTAGTGAATAAAATGTTTCCAGTCACAAAGGGTACCTTCTAGGAAGATTTGGCTTGTGATACGTCCAGAGAAATTATCCTTGGGACAGAAATTATCCTTGGGACAGAAGACTCTAGCTTTTTTGTGGACATGATAACAGCCATTTCAGTTGTTTGAGATGCTGTGGATAATAGTGTATCGGCGTTCTTTTTTCCTTTCCATTACTATGTATATGCGTCTTTTGAAAGTAGCAGCATTTACATGCTGTAAATTGTTTGGGTTCTTTCTTCCTTGGATGAGAAGGAATCAGGTATGCATGCTGATTAACACACTCCAGTCATTAACATGTGATTATGTGGGCTGCATATTGAACACCTGCCAGAAGATAAAATCCAGTACTTTACTACATCTGTACAAAGACTTTTTGCATTTCTTTTGTACTTTTGACAGCTTAAGGGGGGTGGGTGGGTTCTGTATCTTTGCTAAGAAAACCAACTACGTTTAGTTTAGTTTCTGAGGCTATGAAAACTCCTGCAGCAAGGTCACTTAGTCTCCTGAAACATGAATCTTCTAACATGCTGGCCACTGACATTCACATACAGGTTACGACATTCCTGCATGTTTATATGGATGATCTCTTCTGTGACTTGGCCAAGGATCTCCTAATTCATAACAGTTTTATGAGATACCTTTCTGTCTCATAAATGTCCTGTTTTTATATGATGCTTAGAAATGGTTTGGCACTGTTCAGTGTGCAGAAACTCGAGGACTATATCGCTTTCTCCCGACATTCCACTGCAGGTGCTGCATGTAAATGTATACAATAAATGTTCTACATGAATAGGTGATAGTGGATAAAATTATCCAATTTTATTCTGGCAGTTACAATGGCACACTAATGGCATTTATAGTGGAGCAGGCTCATTGTGTGAGCAGGACGCTCATGTTACCCCCTGAACTACAAAATCTTTTTGCTGTATGTGGGTTTAATGTTTTGGATATTTTTTTTAAAATAGTAGCTCATCTAACATGTTTGTAACCAGGTGTTATGCTGTTTCTACTGGTTCATCTGAATGTACTACCAGTGGTATGCTAAGTGCTGTACAGAAATGGCACAAATGAAATATGCCCCAGCAAGTAGTAATCTCCCCTCCTCCTAAGCATTTTCGCGGTGAAGAGTACAGTGTGAAGCAGTTAGTGATCGAAGCGCCAAGGTTCAAGATCTGTGTGGATTTTATTACATCAAATAATCTGTTGGAGGTCAAGCAAATAGTTGTTCTGGAAATCTATGCTTAAGGAACTGACCCAGCGATAACAAAGTTATAAATGTTAGATGAAGATTTGAAATTAGTTGTTAACATTTTGGACTAGGATCCCAGACAAGGTTTTAATCCATATTCTGCTGTGGAATCCTGCTGGGTGAACTCGATTCAGTCAGTCTCTCTCATCCTAACCAGCCTCACAGGGTTGTTGTGAAGGTAAAATGGCCGAGGGGAGAAAGATGCTGTAAGTTGCTTTGGATCTCCCTGGGGGAGAAAAGTGGACTATGAATATTTAAATAAAATAAAATAAAATAAAATAAATGGTCTATTGGTCAAGTACCATTTGGGTAGAACCTTCCCCCCTAAAAAAAATCTCCCTCCCACTGGATTTTCATTGTAAATTAACAATTAGGGATCAGTGTTAAAGGTAAACATTTCATATTAAAGCCCTTCTCTTAAAACATACCTGACATTCGAGGTTTCATTTTTATATGAAAGTTTTTTTTAAAATGAAAATTTTAACAATTGCATTGATACTATTATGTTACATCTTTTATATCTATTTTGTTGGGATCCAGAAAAGGGAAACTCTTATATTAATGAGATAGCTGGAAATGCTTTTTGTAAATATTTGCTTTCATTATATGTTAACTACACTTAGGCTCCAAATGCCAGATTGCTGCCAGAGCTTGGAATAAAAACCACTCTGGATATCCAACTTTCCTGTGATGTTTATTTAAGTGTGTCCTATTAAATGGAAGAACTGATAAACACTCCTTTAAAACTGAGAAGCTTCAACTGCTTAGAAATTAAGAGCTCAAGCAACTCATTCATGCTACTAATATTTGTTTTCTGCTTTGCTGGCCATTCATACAAATGCTTTCTTTGAACTCCTATGGAAACAGCCGTTGTCTTGTGTTTGTGAGAGTTCTTGTTGGCTACTAAGCAGGAAAGTATTCACAGTTTCTAGTTTATGATAAAAACTTAAAATTCAGCATTTGAATGTAGTTTGCTCAAATGTTTTTTGCTGATTAATTTCCTGTGTTTACTTAACAAGGTACACTAGGAGAAATAGGTCTACATGTAGTTTTACATTTTACTGGAGCTGGCTTACACAAGGTTAGAGCTGTAGTAGCCCTATCTGACGCCATAGGCACAGGGCTTAGTTCTAAACACTTCTGTCATGTGGAACAGGATAACTGGATTGGGAAAAGAAAAGTTCTCCTTATCTGGGCTTGCTATTAAAACAGTAAGAACAACCCAGTTGGTTCTTGTAATCTCTATAATTACAAACAAATACTTCAGTATTTTTGTGCTTTACCTGAGCTCAACTCTGTTCAGAACCGTCAACATTTAGGCCCATAACTGGTTTTCAAATGTACCATTCACAGTAGTCTAGTCAACAGTCCCTTTCCCTTTATTAAAACATCGTCCTGACCATTCTGTTATAATATAGCTGTATTACCTTTCTAAATGTAGTTTTATACAATTCCATAAGGTGGGGCCACAACAGAGAATGGCCAGTTTGGTGTCGTGGTTAAGTGCGCAGACTCTAATCTGGGAGAACTGGGTTTGATTCCCCACTCCTCCACTTGCAGCTGCTGGATGACCTTGGGCAAGCCATAGTTCTGTCAGAGATGTTCTTGAAAAAGAGCCATTTCTGTCATGGCTCTCTCAGCCCCGCCTACCTCACAGGGTGTCTGTTGTGGGGAGGAGTGTGTAAGCTGCTCTGAGAAGGATGGGGTATAAATCCAATCTCCTCCTCCTCCTCCTCTTCTTCTATTACGCGCAGGTGTTTTCCCTCGCTTTCACTGTCTATGTCCACTGGGTTTTCTTTTCCATTGTGCATTATTTTTTCTCCCTTCAGCGCTCAGTTTGCTCTCTGGTTGCTGTTTCCCCAGGTTTTCTGAGAGTGCTTTTATACCGATTTTCCCCTTGTTTCGCTTCTAAGCCAAAGGTAATTAAAAAGTGTGCAGATTCCCTTGGACTTTCCCTGCCCTTTTGCTGCTCCTCAGAGGTCACTCCCCACCCCCACATCGAGGTCATTCCATCTACTCTGCACCTTCTGTCATCCTTCCTCCTTCGTCGGTGTACAAGTTCCATTGATTACTTTTTCCTTTGTCATTTTAAATCAGCCAGTAACAAAGCAGAGAGTTCCCTAGTGTTTGGCGATATGGAAAATGGCTTGGCAGCTGCTTGGCAGTTTTTTAAAAAAAGTCCTGTCAATTTCAGCATTGATTTCCCCCCCCCTTTGCCTGTGGTTCTTTCTGTTCCCTTTCATTCAACAAACTAACGCTAAAATGCATGTGAAAACCTGAACCACGAGGATTTAAACAGAAGGTGCTTGCTGGACCCTACTGTGCAGCTGCGATAGAGCAATTGCATAAATTTAAAAAATGGACACCATCCCCCATACATCAGAAATGATGTTCCCAAGCCATTTAGAAAAGTGTGTGTTGTTCCAGTTTTAGCGACTTGCTGAACGGGCAAGCTCCATCTCACTCTGATGTGAGCACCCCGTTATCGCCACAGATGCGAGGGGTCCCAGATGATTCTGGGGCCCCCGAGAGCCCTTGTAGGGGGCTTATAGCCTGGGGCACGAGGGGTGCCTCTTCTAAGGTGGTAGCTGAAGAATTGAGGCTCCCCTTTGCCCCTATAGCTCCTGCCACCGCGAGCTCACCATGGATGTGGAGGCACATGCCGGAGAAAGCGAGCAAGAGATCTAGTGCTTTGTTGCTCCCACCCAGCCCCTGAAGCAAATGTTGGGATGAACTGTGAGACTGAGCTTATTTAACTAACTAAGTGAAGAAGCGATCAGCTGCCCAAAAGTCCTAATTTGAATTGGTAGAGGAGGGGGGGAATCCCTCCCCCAGGGGAAAAATCGTGGTGTATAAAGTGAAGGGCAGAGAACCGGTTGATGCTGAAAATCAACATAGCCTAAGACAGTGTAGACCAGCTCAGAGCGTAATTAAATAAAGAGACCTTCAGAGTGTCCAAATGATCTGTTTCTTATGTAAACAATGTCTTTACGAGGAGATAAAATGGCACTGAAAAAGAATCCTTCTCCAGGAATTGCCAGCTCAAAGTCATCGAGACACAAGCTGGAAATACCTACTGATTTTCCAAACATGTTAACTATGGCTTTGCGCCCTCTGCTGGACTAGATGACAAATCTCAACAGTAAATTTGATGATCTCCAGAAACAGCTGAAAGAAACAACTATCAAGACAGAAGAAACTCATAAAACGGTTGTTTTATGACAAACGGTTGAAGCTACGACAAAATTGATAAACTAGAGACTGGAGGTGATAGAAAAAGAGTGGATTTCCGACAAGGAGCAGCTATTACAACTTAAAATTGAGAGATCATTATATGTCTTGAGGTTCCAGGGTATCCCAGAAAAAAAGGGGAGAACTTAAAAAAGATATTAAGTGAAGCATTGGCACCAGTGACAGATTTGAAAATGGAACTGATACAAAGCGATATGGATATGGTTTATCAAACTTATCCAGATTTAATTATGAAAAATAAACTGCCTGGTGAAGTGTTTATTAAGTTCTCCAAGAGATCAACGAGAGACACAATCTTAAAAGCTACTAATGGGATAACCGTGAAAATACAAGATGAAGAAATCCAAATACCAAAAGACATTCCATTTGAAATACCAAAACAGAGGAGACAGTATAAAAATCGAATTGCTTTTCAACGCAAACAATCCATTCCCTATAGATGGATATTTCCGGAAGGACTTATCTTCAACTACAAGGATAAGAAAGAGAAGATTGACTCTGTACAAAAAGCAAAGGCCTTTGTGGAGAAACATCAAACAACAGCCAAAGAAAAAGGGAAAACAGAGGACACTAAACAAACTGAAGAAGAAAGTGAACATGAATCGGGAGACAGTGGAAGTACAACTGACAAATCCTCAGAGGACTCTGACGACGATAAAGGAGTAGCTGCTCCGAAACTCCTCAGTTAGACTGACCTATGTCAAGAGCAAACACAAGAAAAACAAGAAATATGCAAAATAATATGTAGTTTAACTCTGAAAGGCTTTTATCCATTTGTTATATGAAAAACTGGCTTACATCTATTTTGGCTAAATATGCTTGCTTTAGTTTGATTCTATATTAATCTTAAACAATTATACTCCTCATATTTTTAATTTACTTTAAGGCTGGGAAATACAATAAGCTATTTATATAATTTTGAAAGATGATCCTTGCTTTAGCTTTGTATTTTAGCCTTAGCCCCTTCTTCCCTTTCCTTAAAGTTTATGTAGTGGGAAAGCAATAAAAAACTTTTAAAAAGAAAAAGAAAAGTGTGTGTTTTTAAATTGTAACTGCAGAATAAATCTACTGGAGGAAAAATACTGGTGCATAAGGCTGGCACAGAATCCAAAGTGAAGTTTAAAGGCTTCCTGCTTGGAAAATCTGCAGCAAGATGTGTGTAGACAGTTCTTCCTTTTGCCCATTTGCAGGGTGGCACCTGCAGAAAGCCCTGATCAAATGAGTAAAGCTATCATAGCAGAGCAGAGGAGGAGAGGTGGTCTTGCAGATCCAAGGCTTTGAAGTATTTTGTATGTGACAGCCAATACTTTGGATTGAACCTGCTGACTGGTGGGCAGCTAATGTTGTGACTGCAGGACTACTATGTATGCTCCAACTAGTTCCTAATATAATCAAGCTCCAGTGATCTATGCCAAAAGGAGTCTCTGAATGAACTTGAGGAGAGACACACACAGTGCTTTACAGGAGTCTAGTTTCAGTTGTTACCGTGGCATGGATGCAGGTGGCCATATTTGCCAGGTCAAGGCAAGGGTGTAGACTTTCCAATTTCCCGGGGGGGGCTGGGGCTGGGCCAGAGGCATTGCTTTGCTAGGAGCAAGGGTGGCTCCCGGGGGAGGCTGAGCAGCTTCCTGAAAATTTCGGCGGGGGCTGAAGCCCCGCCGCCCCCACGAAGATTACGCCTATGGGTCAAGGTAGGAGGCCATCTTCTGGGCTAAACTGAGTTGGCAGAAAGCATTTCTTGCAGCTGCATTAACTTGCTTCTTCAGTAGTAATGTTGGTTCCAGTATAACCTCTAAGCTGTTAACCAAGTCAGCAGGGGTCAGTTGAATCACACTGAAGGTGAGAAGAACAACAAGCCCACTCCCATATCTACCAGCTCCCATCTGCACTGAAATAGTACATTCATCAAACATCCTGCCCCAGCATGACTAAGACCCTCCTCCAATTCCGTATGCTGCCTTCCTTAGAGAGGTGATACAGCGGTCTAGGGATACAGTCTAGGCTAGGTCTAGGCTGACATTAGTGCTGACCAATAGGTGTTGTTCTACATCAGGGCTGCTCCTGGATAGCAGGAAAGTGCCAGTCGTCTCTCTCGGAGAGAGTCTCTCCCTCTCCTGCAGTGGGGAACTTCTTCCAAGTGTGTGTGGGTGGTAAAAAGACAAACTCCATGTGGGGCATTATTAGGAGAGGGATAAAAATAAATATTGCCACTATTATAATGTCCATGTATACAGGGCCGGCTCGAGGTGTTTCTGCGCCCTAGGCGAGGCTGCCTTGTGGCGCAGATGCCAACCTCCCAGTGGGGCCTAGAGATCTGGAGACCTCTGGAGCCAGCCACCCTTTTGCTGCTGCCACCACCGCCTCCTCCCCCCCGCCGCCGCCGCCACCAAATGGGGGGGATGGGGGAGGCACAGCTTGGCGCCCCATCCAGGGCCCGGCACTCTAGGCGAATGCCTAGTTCGCCTAGTGGGTGAGCCGGCCCTGCATGTATAGATCTTTTGTGCAGCCTCATTTTGAGTACTGTGTGCAATTCTGGTCAAAAAGGACATTGCAGAGCTAGAAAAAGCACAGAAGAGGACAACCAAAATGATTAAGGGGTTGGAGCACCTTTCCTATGAGGAAAGGTTAAAGAGACCAAGACTTTTCAGACAAAAATTGACTGAGGAGAGACATAACAGAGATTTATAAAATTATGCATGGTGGTGCAAAAAGAGTAAATAGAACCTTTTCTCTCTTTCACAAAATATTAGAACTTGGGGATACCCAGTAATGTTCCTTCTAAGCTCCACAGTGTTGTGAGCAGAAATCCTACCTTGTGAACGAAAAAAGCTAGTAGCATTAAAGTTGTGAGCAAGTCTCTATTTGACTATCATGTAAATTAGTTTTTTAGAAGAAAAAACTCAGAATAAATATTTTAAATTATATTTATACTAAAATTTAACAATAATTTAAACATTACAAGAGAAAACAGAATCAAGTCAAATTTCACCCACCCCTTTCCACTGTATTGGTAGACCTGTCCTCCAGAGAACAGGTCTACCCACCCCTTTCCACTATATTAGTAGACCTGGCCTCCAGAGAACAGGTCTACCCACCCCAGCACTTGGGGGTGGTGGTGGTTGCAGTCTACTTTGTATTTTTAAGTTAAATATGACAACCATCATTACAGGTCAAGTACAACAGGGGAGGAACAAACACTGTCAGAATCCTTCCTAACCTAACAGGAAGTTGCTTAAATTTTATCAACCTGCCCAAATAACTTATTTATTCAAATATTTTCATCTCACTTTTTCCTGTGACTCAAGGCAGCTTACAAATCATATTGAAAAGCATAATAGGGGTGTGCAAAAATAATAATATTTTTTCCTGGCTCCATTGTAGCCTATGGGGACTATTATGGTCAATGGCTATAATGGAGAATCGATCTGTGGATATCTTGGGCTCTGTGGGGCTGTTTTTTGAGGTAGAGGCACCAAATTTGCAATATAGCTGCTGGTGCCTCTCCTCAAACTCCCCAAGTTTCAAAAAGATTGGACCAGGGGTCCAATTCTCAATCAATCACTTTATTACAACAGTCAGCGACCTGGAGCACGGTTTGATTAAGAAATGCAAAAGCCAGCAACCAGCAATACAGTTGGGTTGAAAACATTTTAAAAAGATAAAAAGAGATAAAATTAAGTCTTAAAAACATACAAAATCATGCCAAATAACTACAAAGTCATGCTGCCAAAAGGGATTTTCGATGCTTGTAAACCTGAGCACAGCATTTAGCCACCCGTCGAGTAGTCTGGTGGTTTCTATCTGACAGGAGATAATCAAGCTTGATTTTATTTGATCTCCCAGGAAATCTTTCTAGCGGAGGGCTAATAATTTCCAATCAGACCTTTGTATAGTTAGGACAGTTTTTTAAAAATGTGTTCTATAGGGTCCAGTTCTGTGGGCCCCAGAAGGACGTGCCCCCATCCCCCATTGATTCCAATGGAGGGAAAAATGCCTTGTGGGCTGAAATAGAAATCCCTGTGCTACCTGTTACAATGTTGTGTGCCAGCTCCACCTAGCGCAGCTTAGAGGGAACTATGGCCCCCAGTGATGTTGATGGGAAATAGCTTCAGGAAGGAAAAAGGAAGTACTCCTTCATTTAAGAAATGATTAAAATGTGGAATTCACTTGCAGAGGATGTAGTGATGGTCACGGGCATGCTCAGCTTTAAAAGGACATTGGGGAAACTCAAGGGGGACAGGTCGGTGGCTACTAGACATGTTGATAAAGGGAATGCTACATTTTGAAACCTCTGAATGCCAGTACTAGAGGGCAACATCAGGCCTCTGTGCCCTGTTGTTGACCCTCCATAACAACTGGTTGGCCACTGTGTGAGACAGGGTACTGGACTGGATGGACCACTCATCTGATCCAGCAGGGTTCTCCTTATGTTCTTGTGTTCCTCTTATTCCCAAGATGCTTTTTCTGTCAAAGAAAAATGTATCATGCCATTAAGAGACGAAATAATGAAAAATAACCCATGGTTTACACATCAAACAAAAGGGAATTCTTCAGGCATTTGCTGAAACACATAAACCCTCTGTTGGGCACATAGCAAATTACTGCTGTAGTGTTCAGCCTTTCAAGTAGCTAATCCCATAGATGGGTCAGGTTCCCAAGGAAAATGTCAAGGAAAGTCCTTCCGTGCCCCACTGTTTTCCACCTGTCTAGTTTGCTTCTGCAGTTTTTAGGCAGATCAAACCTAGACTTGTGATTGGTACATGCTGCCTTTCTACGTATGTTGTTCTGGCAAATGTGTGTTTTGGATGCAGCTGTAAAGGGCCCTCAACTGTTTCCTTTTATGTCTCTGATAATATTCTTCCAGTTCCTTAGCTCTCCTGAAGGGGGAAAAAATGCATTTACTGCTAATTTAGATTTCTATAATATACTTCAGCTATTATTAGATAAACTAATAGTCCTCCCATTTGCTTGCTTAATCCCTAAATACATTTAAGCTTGTGCAGTTCTCCTGTTGACTGCATGCCTTCTATTGCTGATTTGACAGGCAAATAAAGATCAGAATGAAATCCCACTTGGTGCGTGATACCTTTAAAAGGATAGTCCTTATCTGAAAGAAAGGTTGACTTTGTACATAATATTGTTCTCTTAAATGTCAAAAGGACACAGTGTCCATTATTCTCTGAACCATTTTGTGTTGAGATTGCTTTGATAGTGGATCCAACACATTTCAAATAACAGAAACCAGTGTTTTGCTACATCACCCACACATCTCATTTGAAAGGGGGTGGGAGATCCAGAATTATATGGCAGTGTTTAGTCAACATATATGGAAGGAAATACTAAGATGAAAAAAAAATCTTTCTTGACATGATCTACATGAATAGAAATAAATTCCATTAACTTATATCTCCTGACCTTTGTCTTGAAAGGACAAGCATATTTGATTGCATGCATATCTACTTTAGGAAGCAGGATTTTATGGGTGAGCGGGACATCTGATTTCTATAAACCAGGGCTATTTTTGGGCAGGAACGCACAGGAACAGAGTTCCGGCTGGCTCCCAAGTTGGCCACGCCCAGCAGGAACTCATTAGCACAATAGGCCACACCCAACAGCAGAAACTCATTAGGATTGGCTACATTAGGGGTGTGTGGCCTAACATGCAAAGGGTTCCTGCTACAAAAAAAGCCCTGGGTTTTGACAACAAACAAGGTAAACAGAATAAGAAGCAAAAGGTGGGTGTGGCCGGATGGCCACACTTCTCGCAACATGGGGTGTGTGGCCTAATATGTTAATATGCTGTGCTATCAGGGGTATGGCCTAATGTGCTAATGAGTTCCTGCTGTTGGGTGTGGCCTATTATGCTAATGAGTTCCTGCTGGGCTTTTTCTACAAAAAGAGCCCTGCATAAACAATTAATAGTTCAAAAAAAAAATAATAGAAGTCATCTGCAGAGTTTTGGAGTATTCTGGTAATTTTCTCCTTACATCAACTTCCACATCCTTGTAAACTGACACCATATTGATGAAACTCCTCTTGGTTGACCCTGAGCTGCAGGTTGCCACAAACAGCAAACGTATTTTACGTCATTTAGGAATTTCTGGTAACTTAGAAATTTGTTCTCCTATATTGAAACAAAAACTATCAAGGATAGGGAGAAATATATGCCAGATCAGTTAGATTTCTAATTATTCAAGGCACAAAATCATGCTTATCAAAAGGGACACTGCATAGGCTACAAGGTGGAAATTGTGGCTTTGGTGTTCTGCTAGCCAGCTATCTTTTAAGAATGAAGATGCTTGTTCTATGGAGTAAGAGTAGATGTTGGCATCTTTTAGGGAAAATAGAGGGTTAGAAATATAAAAATAAACAGCAACCATATTCTTATGATTCTTTTTGGCAACTTAATCTTGAATATGTTGAAGAGCAGGCCTTTGATTCTTCCTGTGATTCTTACTCCTCCCACTGCATTCTCCTTTTTAGCCCCTACAGAAACCGGAATCTTCCCTAGTACCTCTAGAAAGTCTAGGAAATATTTTACTTTATCCGCAGTTTTTAACATAACAATCTTCACATAAATGCGATCTGAGAATATAGGTGTACGTTAGCGAATGGTTCTCTTGCTAATCTCTCCTTATATATAAAAGAGTTTTCGTGTCCCACTTTCCTCAATGTTCCACATGCTCCCACAGCCTTTGGCTCCCTCAGCTGCCACTCTGAAGGTCTGCCAATCCCCTGGCTGCATTGCCTTGCTACATTGCCTCGGCCCCGCCCACAGAGCCGGCAGCCAGTGTCTTGCCCTCAGTCTGGAGGGAGCCGGCAAAGGGGATGGATGCTCTGCTGAGAAGCGGCAACCCCTCCATGAGGGAGAAGGAGGCAGACCTAATGAGGCAGCAAGCGGGGGAAGGACTCACCTTTGCTGCCCCTCGTGGCCCCTCTCCCTCAGCCGCAAGACTGGCGCTTTGTCAGGGTGATAGCTCAGCAGGCTCCACTGCAGAGAAGGCTGCCCAGTGCCTTTCGAAGGGTCCCTGCCTTCCTTCAGCTGTGGTGACAGCGCCAGGGAGGGTCTGGCCTAGAGGAAACAAGCTGCGGCTCCTGGAAAGTCAGACTCTCTCTTGAGGAAGACACTTCTCTTGGCTCCTGTGGGGGACTAACTGTGACTAACTGTCCCCTCAGTGGCTGTTGGTAGGCAACCAAGCTTGCTTCTGTTAGTAAAAAAACAAAGGACTTACAACATAACCCCTCCCCCATCCACTGCCAGCTTGGCCACTTTCCTGTCAGAATTAACTTAAAATGACTCTCTCTCTTTTTTGGCTCCACCATGGCTCGCTGACTAATGAGGTGGGCCAGCAACCATCAAATCATTCTTTTCAATGCCCTGCTGTGCAGCTGACTTCCCCTAGGGTTGCCAATCTCCAGGTGGGACCTGGAGATCTCCCGCTGTTACAATTGATTTCCAGATGACAGAGATCGGTTCCCCTGGAGAAAATGGCTGCTTTGGAGGGTAGACACTATGGCATTATCCCCTGCTGAGTCCTTCCACCCCCCCAATGCTGCCCTCCACAGGATCCACCCTCCAGATCTCCAGGTATTTCCCTAATCTGAGCTAGCAACTGTACTTTCTCCTCAGTGCCTGTTACTAGGCAACCAGGTTCTGTCAGTAAAAGGCCCTTTCCACACCTGTTTTGGCCTTTGGGAGAAAACTCATTGGGGCCAGTCCTGATAGGGTTGCCAACTCCAGGTTGGGAAATTCCTGGAGATTTGAGGGATGGAGCCTGGAGAGGGTGAGGTTTGAGGAGGGGTGGGACCTCAGACAGGTACAATGCCATAGACTCCACCCTTCAAGCCAGCCATTCCCTCATGGGGAATCATTGTTACCAATCTCCAGGTGGGGGCTGGAGATCACTCAGAATTACAACTGCTCTCTAGGAGGGAGGGCGAGGAAATGGAAAGCTGAAGCCAGGGGGCAGTTAACGGTAGGTTGATGGTTGGCTGGGAGAGATATAGGGTTGCCAACTCCAGGTTGGGAAATTCCTGAAGATTTGAGGGGTGCGGCCTGGAGAGGGTGAGGTTTGAGGAGGGGTGGGACCTCAGAAAGGTACAATGCCATAGACTCCACCCTCCAAACCAGCCATTCCCTCATGGGGAACCATTGTTGCCAGTCTACATGGGAGGGATGGCGATCATGCAGAATTATAACTGCTCTTCAGATGTCAGAGATCAGTTCCCCTGGAGAAAATGGTGGACTCTGTGTCATTATACCCTGCTAAGGTCACCACAGCAAATTGATGCTGAGTGCCCAAGGCCAGGGCACTCTCCCAGAGCCTCTTTCTCGAGCTGGTATTTATTTCCACAACAGGCCTTATTCCTAATCCTAAATAAAGAAAAAGGTCATTTTCCACTGAACCATACTAACATTTGGTTCCCAGTCCCTTGCACTTTACCAAAGCAAAGGATGCTATCCAAAGGTAATTAAGCACTCTTGTTCCACTGAAATAAGTGCCTGGTTAATTGCTGACATTTTGTTCATTTTAGTGGGTCTTGAGTGCACTTCTCTGAAGTTTCTCCACCAAGGGAAGAAATCCCAGTCTTCCAAAAACAAAATGATTAAAAGCAACAAGGGAATTGTGGAAATTTTGCATAAATTATGCTAAACCATGTTGCCTGGCTGTTTTCTCTGAAACACATAAGTTTTCTTTCTTTATCACCTGTGTAAGTGACTAAAATATATTTTCAGCATTGATAGATGCTTCTTCCCTTGTAGATTATGGCAACAGTGTCATCCTGTGCCTGTGAATGATGGTTTGTTACCAACATAATCTCTGCAAACAACGGCCCTTAGTAACCACAGTTGCCCATTGTTTGTTATCCCGTTCGGCACAGACACTCCTTAATCTCTACAACCTGATAAGTGAGAATGCATGCCTCCCTATGTTGCCAACAGCAAACCTTATCAAAATATATATTAGAGGCTTTCAATTTGACCCATGACTACATCTATGGGAGGTTTATTTTATGGTATTATCATCCTAAAATGGTGATATGATAACCTGACCTGTTTCCTGTAATGAACATTTTCAGTGAAATGTGGAAGAGGAAAAAAAAAAAGAATTATTGCAACCATTATTCCAAGAATTTTTTTAAAAAATGTTGTTTATTTCTAGAATCACTACTGTGGCAGAACATAGGCATGCTGTAATTACTCTTATAATTTCCAAACTCTGGTCTGTAAACCACCAGTAGTTGACAATGGATCTCTTTTGAAGTTAGTGGAAAATGTTGAAAGCCTTTTCAAATGAAAATTAACATTAAATTAAGTCATCTCATATTAGTTCTGAAGAATGGTGTCTTGCCTACTGAATGCTGAAAAGAATATGCACAAATATTGCAACATGTGTCTACCTAGTAAATGCTTCCCCTTGCCATTGATATCATGGTTTCAATGCAGCTACACTGAAGCACAGCAGCAGAAATAAAGTTTTATTCAATAATTTTGCAAGGAGCCATAAACTATGAAAATATGTTGATCTTTTAAAAAAGCAAATGAGAACAGAGAATCTGTATTGCGGTCATGTTTACATTTGTGTCACTGCATATGTAATGTCTGTGTCTCACGTTATGGCTTACCAGCATACATTTATGTTCATGAATGGGATATGGACAAATTTGCCAGCAGACCTGGAGAAAAATGTTCTGTCTCTTCAGTAGAGGCTTAATGTATGGAAATATACCCTGTAACTGACTCATAGCATGGTAAATAACATCCTATTTAGCCTCTATTGAAGGGACACAGGCCATTTTTGTCTCCAACCCTATGGAATTACAGTCACTTAATGTATTTAGCCTCTATTGAAGGGACACAAGACATTTTTGCCTCCAACCCTATGGAATTACAGCCACTTAATGTATAACAAAGTATACTTGCAGTTAGATACATGTAAACATGCAAAAATCATGGTGTCTATCCCTTATGGATCAAGAAGAGTGTTCGATGTGAGAAGCAGGATTATACCAGTAATAACCCAGGAAGGTTCAGGTTATTTGTTTATAAATAAAGGTTATAACAAAAAAATCCACAAAACAACAAACATAAGGTTTGATTTAAATGTGGCCTTGAATATTTATATGGCTGCCAGAATGGCATTAACGTATGTTTAACATTAGACAGAACAAAGTTTGAGTCCAGTCACACCTTCAAGACCACATGCACATTTCCTCAGATACATTGAAATGGAAGTTAACAGTCCATACATACATAGGCAGAGGGTGAACAACAAATTAGCATACAACATAATGATCTATAACACTAGATAAACAGTTAATAAACTCCCATTACTGCCTGACCTGAATAGCCCAGGCAAGCCCATCACATCTCGGAAGCTAAGCAGGGTTGACTCTGGCAAGTACCTGGATGAGAGCAGTCAGGAGGTGGGGGCAGGCTTTATTCAGCCACCTCTCTGAATATCCTCCAGGCCCCCAGTAGGGGTCAGTCACCAGAGGTCACCATGACTTCCAGGTGTGCACACAGACACAAGAAAAATATTAAAAAATACCCCCCCCCAAAGGAGAAAAATAAACTCCTGCTACTTTAACAGGACTGTAATTTGCTATACCACTTTGTTTTCATGGTAATATTTTAAATTTTGTGTTGTGGTGCTTCTGGAACTACGTTAGCCACCTTGCTCATCTTTCAGTCGAAAGGCAGATCGTAAGCATTTTAATGCATGCATTTGTTAATATTTTTAAACTGTGAAAGGATTATGACTTCAAGTGAGTGGTCTGTGTTTTTTCCATGGGTAGAAAACATTTGAAGAATTGGACTACTGATTACAGACATTTATGAACATAGTTGTCCTTCACATAAGTTGATGCTGAACAAATATTTAAACAAAAACTACAATTCTTCTGTAACATGAGAACAGTGTTAATTGGAAACCATTTTTGGGCCTTAACTAACTGGGGAAATTATTGCAGGGTCTGAGGATTTTAACATACCATTTTGCTTAGAACTCAAAAGCCCCCTGGCATGCTGCTGGGGTATGCCCCTTGAAATATTTCATTAAAGCTGAGCTGAATTGGCTTGAATTTCAGTTTTCATTTCAAAATGTGCATGTTTCATGAGGAGAAAGTTTTAATCCAATAGCAAGTAAACTGAAATAAAATCTATAGTTTCTCTGTTGAGACTCCGAGTGAAGGGTGGGGTATAAATCCAATTTCTTCTTCTTCTCCTTCTCCTCCTTCTCCTCCTTCTTCTCCTTCTTCTCCTTCTTCTCCTCCTTCTCCTTCTTCTTCTTTCCAAGTCCACTATTCACAGCTGACACAGAGCCATGTAACCTCCACCCCTGGGGTGATTTATACAAGTCGCTAAGGACACAACTCAGGGTAGCAAGGAACTCAATTGACCTAAAACCTAGGCAGAGCCACTTCATGTATTCTCCAGAACAGAGGCCCCCAACTCCTTGGGCCTGTGGGCAGCTTTGGAATTCTGATACAGGGTAGATGGTGCAAACACAGAATGGCTGCTACAGTAGCCAGAGCCAACCACAAAATGTCAGGGAGTGAAGTTATGTATAACTTTAATAATAAGGCTTAATGGACTGCCTTTT
Organism: Gekko japonicus; assembly: GCF_001447785.1. Lineage (NCBI taxonomy): Eukaryota > Metazoa > Chordata > Lepidosauria > Squamata > Gekkonidae > Gekko > Gekko japonicus. The sequence continues at coordinate 498,961 of NW_015173144.1, read as the reverse complement.
ACAAATATAGTCTTGAATATACACATCTTACCTTTAATCACACAGTGAAGATCCTTGTGTTGTGGTGACACTTGCAACTGAAGCGGTTTTTCTAAAATTTACACAGCCAATGAACTTTCCAATGGCAAATCAGAAGCCCTGCTGGGCAGACGTCCCACCTGCCCATTCCCACATTGTAAAAACATTCGGTGGGTGCCAGCAAAGGTGTTGGCAGGTGCCATGTTGGGGATCCCTCCTCTAGAAGTTTTCCATCTGGTACATATGACTGTATGGGGACTGTAGTGAGGTTCGGGCACAACTGTTACATAAAGTGAGGAGATACCTTACAAAAATGATATAAGAGGAATCTGCCTAAGCTGTAGTTTAGTTGACTCTATCCATCAAGTATGTAACATTATCATCAAATACTCCACTCTGAGCCACAAGTAAAAAGTAGGACATAGAACAGCACTCCAAACACAGCAACTGTATTTATATAAATACATTTATGGTGTATTTGTATGAAACACCAATCTCAGCATTCATGCAATTAGATGGTAATGTCTGGTGTCCATCAGCCAGTTCCTTAATGGTAGGTTTGATTGCTGTGTGTTGAAGGTCTTGGGGAAGAAAACTAGGATCGGAGATCGTCAGTACAATCCCACATGGATATACACCTTTCTTAGCTCAATTAACTTAAATAGACCTAGAAGTATTTAATTGTGCAGTGTTTATCCTTAGCGCAGAATAGACAACAGAGAACAACTTTCTGTAGATGGCTGTCAGAAGCCATTACAAGTGGAGGAAAGGGGCTCCCAAAAAGTCACAAGTCCACTTGTCCCCCAAAGTTCTGAATGCCTCCAAAATGACCCGTATGAAAAAGTGAAATTTCAAAGGCAATCAAAATACCCTAATAGTGTTCATTTCCCCACAATAACGAAAGTAAAAATGAAACTAAAATGACTGTCCTGGTTCATCTCTAATATTACCAAATGATTAATTGCCATAATAAAATAATAAAATTTCTGGTATCAGAAGAGTTTGTTTATTCTTCAATCATTGTGTTTGTTTCTTACAGGAGTCAGAAAGTAATAAGTTATGTTCCTTATATTCCTTCCGAAATACTTCTACCTCACCACATAAGCCCGAAGAAGGAGGTCGCGACCGCAGTGACCTAATGACCAGTGTTAATTTTGGAACTCCAGAACGCCGCAAAGGAAGCCTTGCCGATGTGGTGGACACACTGAAACAGAAGAAGCTAGAGGAAATGACCAGAACTGAACAGGAGGGTATGTGTGGACAAAACATTTTCTGATCTCTTTCCTTTATGTAGATTTCATTGTTTAAATAATAAATATTCGAGACCAGAACAGTGTAGTATTGGGTTCTCACTTTTAAATTATCATAATTAAATTATCTGAAAACTTTCTATATAACTATGTACCTTAAATTGGTTAATGTGATAGCTAGTTTTGTGGACAATATACTGAACAGCTTGCAGATATATTCTCTGAAGAAAAAAAAGTTGTTTATTTGAGAAGGGATTTCAGTTTTAATTATTAGTATTGAAAGATAAGCATATGGAGCAGAGGTCCATCAGTGGCTATTAGCCACAAGGTATAGATAGGGGCTCTGGGGCAAGTGATGCTCTGTCTTCTTGGTGCTTGGGGGGCTCAACAGTGGGAGGGCTTCTAATGTCCTGGCCCCACTGCTGGACCTCCTGATGGCACCTGGTATTTTTGACCACTGTGTGACACAGAGTGTTGGACTGGATGGGCCTTTGGCCTGGTCCAACATTGGCGTTTCTTATGTTCTTATGATCTAATTGAGAAAACATTCTTCTTGCATTCTAATCCAACAATGGAATTACTTTTTATACACAATAATAAGATCAAGCTAACCAACATTCATACTGGTTCGATAGACACCTTTAATTTTTTTTTCTCCTGCTGCTGCTGCTCTGAGTAGCAGTAGGACCTTCACTGGGTCCAGCAGTGGTGGTGTAGCTCGGGAGGCGTGCTGGGCCCAGCAGTAGTTGCGTAACCTAGGAACTCAGAGGGGTATGCCACTGGCAGCAGTAAAGCCCGTGGGTTCCACTGGGGCCATCATGAAAGTGGCCAGGAGAAAGTCTCTGGTGACTCACTCAGCCAGCAGAGACTCCCCCCTGCCACTGATCTCTGCAGCTCATCCAGTGCAGCTCCAGGTGAGCCAACAGAGACTCCCACTTGCCACCACTCTCTGTGGCTTGCCTGGAGCAGCTCCAGGGGAGCCACCATAGTCCCTTTCCCACAGCTCTCCAGTGAGCTGTGGCAAGTTGCAGAGAGAAGTGGTGGTGTGTGTGTGTGTGGAGTTTCGGCTGGTTCACCTGGAGCTGCTCTGGGTGAGCCGCAGAAAGCTGTCGGTCAGCCCAGGGTGCCACATTGGTCTTGGAGATGGGATTCCCTGTCGGCGAATCTCCTGGGCTTTTTATATTCTTCACCTTTGTATGGGAAAAATGGAATTTCTTGTGCTATCTTCTACTTTTATATACTATTCTGCAGGTCTAGGTCAGCATGGTAGAGCTTGAAAACAGGCAAGGTTTTCAAATATCTGGGGATCCGTGTCCTAACAGTGTATTTAGACCTAGACAAAGGTAGAGCTTGAAAGGCTAGGTTTTCAAATATCTGGGGATCCATGTCCTAACAGTGTATTTAGACCTAGACATTTTAGTGACTGGAGAACGGACATATTCATATTGTAAAAGTCAAACTTTGCAGTTTTAA
>NW_015173144.1:458086-496210 GCF_001447785.1 Gekko japonicus | reverse complement strand
TCAGCAGAATAGCTAAAGATGAGAAAATGCTATATGTAGAAGTAGATCCATGACAGATTCTACATCCATTTCTTGGCTTGATTTTTATATGATAAATATGTTCTATATAGGTGTCTTAAGTTTCTCCACAGTGATAATGTCCCAGATTTTTTTGCAGCCATCTGTCTACAGACTTAGAGTTCTGAAGTTATTTTTTTCTTTTTTAAAAAAAGTTTCTGGCTTTAGTTTGATGGCTACACTAAAGGAAACTATTTTAAATTTCAGTTTCGTTCTGGCTCATCTTTTACGGAGACAACATAATTTTTTTTGTTGATCATGGTGGAAAGTAGCTAAGATTTGTTTCAAGGGTTTTTTTTTTTTTAGAATGCAGTTTGAATACCAGTGTGTATGCCAAGGTATGTAAGATCTGTTTTTCAAAGAAAGTTTCAGAGGGTAGGTGTGTTGGTCTGCAGTAGGACAACTAGATTTGAGTCCAGTAGCACCTTAAAAACCAACAAGATTTTTGGAGTATAATGATAGAATAAGTTGAATAGATTTAGTGGTTCCTTACGTTATCATGTCATATATTTTTCCTAAAAATTCACATATTTGAATCAAGGATTGTCTTATATTTGCAAAAAGTGTCCGTTATATTGTGTTTTGGTAATTTTACCAAAGCCCCCGCTTTCTGCTCTTCATGGAGTTTGTTGTTGTTCTTCTGTTTGTGAATGTTGCTTTGCAAACCATGAACCAGCTGAAGTTTGTGACAAACTTTAGTTCATCAGCCAGTTCATGCCCACCCTTACTTACAACAGATGCAGGGCTGCGGATGAGTTTGTGGCAGGGACAAGACTGGAATAGGGAACCTCCAAAATCACAATTAATTATCTTAGTCACTGCATAAGGTCCAGTAGTTGGTTGAACTACACCAATGATGTAATTAGAAATGTTGATTAGATTACTGCAATGTGCTCTGTGTGGGGCTGCCTTTGAAAAGCGTTTGGAAATTTCAGCGTGTACAGAATGCTGTAGCAAGTATATTGACTGGATTGGGTATAGGGATCATACTACTCCAGTCTTGGCTCATCTACAGTGGCTCCCAGTCTTTTTCTGGGCACAATTTAGGGTGCTAGTGTTAACCTTTAAAGCCAAGTACGGTTTGCAACCAGAATACCTGAAGGAGCACTACTTCCTAAGCAACCTTCCTGACTGCTGTGATCATTTTTTGAAGCCCTGCGTTGCATGTCCCCACTTTCTCAGATTAGGCAGGTGGCAACCTGGGAGAGGGCCTCTCAGTCATGGCTACAAAACTCTGAAACTTTATTGGTGACTCTGATGATGGAAGCCAAAATGAGAGATCATGGGAAGAGGTGGAACTCCAAAAACAACATCCGTGTCAAATAAAGAGTCAATAAAGATAAGTTGCAAAAACATTTACTGAAGTATTTCTGTAGTTCTGTAAGGAATATCCTTCTGTCATAGCTCACACGCGAACGAATATTGTGCAGTGTGAAGACCTTGGGTCCTGTTATTAGTCAACATAGAATGTTTCCAGCAAGAGTTGATAAGTAGTATTTGATAAGAATTGGGATTGCTACGTGCTCAGATAAAGTATATATTGTGAAACAAATGTTCACATTGCGCAGTATTTGTTAGTGTGTGATCGATGACAGAAGGATATTCCTTACACAACTACAGAAATACTTCAGCAAATGCTTTTGCAACTTATCTTTATTGAATCTTCGTTATTTTTATCACGGATGTTCTTTTTGGACTTCCACAGTGACTCTGATGATGGCAGAAAGGTAGGGTATAAATTCTATATGTCAAAAAATAGATTACTACTACAGTCATTATTTCAAGTATTAAAGTCACTTAGTTTTCATGCAAATTCAAAGGATTTTACAGTAGAAATAGACTCTAATCTGCACCAATAAAGAATAACAATGAATGGTACTTTTTATTTTATTTATTATTGGATGTTCAGGTTTTGTGCAATACAGGTTTTGTACAATACATCCCCTTTCAATAAAGAGATGAAGTTGATAGTATTTTGGACAGGGTCTTTATAGTTGTGACTGTCTTCTGAGTCGCAGCTGAGAGTCAGCTGTCTTCTGAAACCCAACCTTATAGGTCATATACAGGCAATATAAACCTTTTACTCTTGAAGTGTAGTTGTGATTCTCACTATATTGTTTTGACGACACTAGATAGAGTTTTCTATGGGGCATTGCTGGCCTGAGGTTCATTTTGGAAGGTGGCTGTCTGATATGTAGAAAGTATTCGTGAGAGAGGAGGGACTGTGGACAATTTTAAATTTCAGACCAGGAAGGTCTATCCATATTTTTACCATTCCACAGGATATACAAAAAACAGTTGTTTAGAATGGTGTTGTTTATGATGGCGGGTTGTTGTGCCATTAGTTTTATGCTTGAGGATGGATTGCAGAAATGCATCAAATAAAATAATAAAACTAAGCCTTCCTAGGCTGCTAGTTTGAAAAACATTGATATAACCAGTTGGGAATGATACTGACCAGTCAGGTCATAGAAACTGACTGTACTCTTAACAAGGGCCATGTGGTTTGGAAATGAACTATAGTTTCTTATTGTCTTGGCATCAATTTCATAACTGAATTTATAAATCAGGAGGAACCCATATGCATCCTTGCTGCGCACTTGGTTTTCCTGAAGTGAAACGTAGCTGAAAATTTCTTCACCTTTTGGGTTACGAGTTTCAGGTGGAAAAGGATAAGGGTAGTGTATGTATCCGGGGTCCAGCCCCCTGGTCCTCTCACCTTGGGAGCTGGCTACTTCACACCCCCAGACAAGTAGAAGGGTTCTCTCATCTCAAATAGACCTCCGAGTCCTTGGGCTCCCTCCTGGGATGAAAGAAAACAATCACCAATTGCACTGTCCCACATGTTAGTTTTCTCAAAAATCAATACTGTTTTATTTAGGAGGAGCAAAGGTAGAAACACAGACTTATCTCCCTTTGGCGCTGTGGGTGAAAGCCCTAAAAAAAACAACTAGGGGAGATAATAACAACATTTATAAAAAGTAAAAATGTGAAGGCAAAGTTCTGCCCATCTAAAGCAGACCTTACTGAGCCCCTAAAGCTGGAGTTGTCCTTGACTGGAGGTTGGCAAGCCTGCAGGCAGAAGAAAGAGGAAAGGAAAAGTCCTCCGTCCGTCAGCAACAGTGAGCGGCAAACTCTCCCCTTCTTCTGAAGCCTTGTTTCTGTTTCAGCGCCACCGTCCTCACCAATTAAGGTGCAGAGATTAGCTACAGCTGCTTGAAGGAAAAACACCACGTTTTCTTATAACCTCTCTAGGGAGCCCAGATGATATTTCACTTCAGGAATTTAAGGAGGACGCACCACAATAATAATTAGTGTTTCTATACAGGTAGCAGGACTACCAACTGTAGCTTTCCACCTTTGAAATTCACGAAATGTTATGGAAACTAGGCCAGTTGTTGCAACTAACATACTCAAATTAGCTGTGACCCTCTGGCTTATAATATATTTCTGGTGTTGCTTTCACTGCCTGTTGCACATCCCTGCACTAGACAAAGCCTTCTAATTCTTTTTATCATTAGTAAATGCCTGACCTTCTTCCTTTGAGGCAAATGTTTGTGCAGGTCTACAGCAGAATGTTTCAAACAGGCATATGTTTTATATGGTTACTTACCTCATATACCATACTTACTACGTACAAAGTTCTGAAGCCCAACTTACTAAGAAAATCAATTGCCCCAGGCACTCTGTAAATGAGGACATAAGACAGCAGCTTGGGTTTAGCTGGTTTATTTAAATAGTTAATGATCTGTGTCATAATATAAAATATGGTAGCAGATTTAAATGGACAGGCTGTGCCAGGCAGCCTTTGTTGGGTAGTGGTTGCCTTAGTTGGGTAGTCCCACTCTTACTCCAAACTTGGCCGAGGTCTTCTGTCAGCCTGCACACAATATACTGAGAGATGCCCAGCTCCATCCTCCTCCACTACCAGGTTCAGAAAAGGTGCTGCTCACCTAGGTTGATTACTATTGTGGGTGTTCCTTTCTAGCAGCACCCCACTGCACAGCCCATAATGCACTGTTCTGGACATGCCCTCCAGCACTCCTTATGTCTCAGGATGCTCGCCAGTCATCCCTACCTATCACGGGCAGCCTGTCCTATCCTTGCCGCATAATGGAGTTAGCCTATCTTAACACTCCTTGCCCTACCTGCTGACTATAATGTCATGCAGGCCCTGATGTAGATTAGCCAAAAAGATGTCACATCCTTCAGGAGAAAGACGAATACTGTCATCCCTATACTGGTGAGACATATCGCACTGGATAGAACTGTGGTGTATACATGAACTTCCACTATACAAAATTGCCTTATATACTGTACTGTTGACCTAGCTGCTTTACTCTCGAGAGCCAGTTTGGTGTAGTGGCTAAGTGCCTAATCTTTATGGCCCTAAATGCTGTCTATATAACTTTCCATCATTTGAGAAGAATTATCCAAAAGGCAACTGGTAACTGGAAGCTCAAGAAATTAATCTGGATCCTAATTATCATTATATTCTTAGGGCCTGACAGGTTCCAGGGGACATGTCTCCCTTTTTTAATTTTAATTTTTTAATTATTTTTAAGAGGGAAGGGAAGTAGAGGTACAAGACAAAAAAAGAGAGTGCTTACAATTACTTCTACAGACTCTGTTACATTACATTAATAATTCTAGTTATACAATCAGGTAATTCTTTGTGTTAAATCTGGTCACTTAAGTCCATACATTTCTAGATATCTGCAAAAAACCAAATTATATAACTTCTTAGAGAAAGTTTATACCAACTTGTTACCTTGATACTTTTTTATAATCATGTTTCAATTGTATTCATTTCATATCTATGGCTTCTCATAGTCAAATCTTTTAAAATCCCTTAATGTTTTACTACAAAACCCATCTTTACTCATATAATTATAGATCCTTAATATCCTACTGCTTATAAATAGCCATTCTATAACCAAAGCATTCTAAAGATTGTATATTTACCCTTAGGGAAAATGACATACCTACTATTAAATTCAACTTCACATTCCTCATAAAAGTTTTCATACAAATACAATTTTATTTTCACTGTATTGTAGTTAACCTTTAAAGTCAGCAATGGTTTATATCTATAGATGGTATCCTGAATCTCTTGTTTCCTCATTATTGATGTTATTATTACTGTCTTCATAATGGCCTACATCTTGGTAATTTGATGTGCTTTCTAAATGTTTTATGCACTATTTTGTACTAGTTTGTATATTTACACTCTTGAATGATTGTTTTTACTACTATAAACTCAATAAAATTTATTGTATATAAAAACAAATACAAATACAATCTTATTAACTTAGTATTTTTATAATCATGTTTCAGTTGTATTAATTTCATATCTATGGATTCTCATATTCAAATCCCTTATAGTTACAAAACCAATCCTTACTCATACACCACCATTTATGCATGCTGCCCAGTTTGCAAATGCAAAATCTTTGCAAAAGTCTTGTAGTCCCACCAATTCTGATTGTTGCATGTTTGCAATTCAGAAACCTTGCACTACTCAAATCCCCCTAAAGCCAAATTTGCCTATTACTTAACACAAATTGCAACTCCTTTCAGTGCCATCAACTACATATTACCTAGCTTGCAATGTAAAAAGATGATGTCCAGACTTCACATGCCAACTCTGGTTATTGTTTAAAATCCAGGGTTACATCCTTGCAGTGCAAGCGTTGCTTAACCTGTAATACAAACTCAGTGTATTATATCAAAACATGCTTATGAAATGACTATAATACAAACATGGCTCTAACTGTAATACCAAACCTGCCTGGCTAAATCACCAACTAAAAATAACAGTTGTACAAACCCTGTTGGCAGCAATAGCAACTTAGATTAATCAGTAGCAATCTTGTTAACTAATACAATTCTAATATGACTACCAGTTACTGTACAGACCTTACACTGCAACTTGAATAGTTGTGCCAAAAATGTAACACTTGGACAAAGCAATATTAGAAGTCAAATTCTAAAGATAGGACTAGTAAATGATATTAGCCTCAAGCAAACTGGGATCCCCCCCCCTGCAACCAATCAATATGGAAAGGAATGTGGAAGAAAATTAAAGGGAATTGGAGTGATGAGGGTGGGGAAAATAAATGCTTCTAAAATGGGAAACACTGTGATAACTCTCAACCCACACTCACCCAAACACTCACAAAAATCCCTTTCAATGAAACCACTACCACTTCAATACCCACACACAAATCCCAAGCACACCCTTCAGACACACAACACTTCACAAACCTACTTATCAGTCCAACAGATTTGAAAACTTCATAAGGCAAGGAACCAACTCTCTTCAGCAGCTAGTAGCAAAACTTGGCTGAAGGGAGGCACAGCTAGAACATAAGGTGGCAAGCCACGCCTTTCTGTTGTCAGTGCCCAGAAAAATTGCCCAGTAAACTTCATGCCTCATTTAAATTCAAGGGGCTGAGGCAAACTATCCCATTTGTTTGAAAATGAAGTTGATTTGAAATTTTTAACATGTCTGGGTGTCTCTGTCTGTGGGTGTGTATATATCTATATAATAATTCTGTTTTGGTGGTGGCATTCTCCTGAACATTCCACACGCTCCCAAATCAGTTGACTCCCTGATCTGTCAGTCAGAAGCTGTCCCTATCCACTGGCTACGTTGCCTGAGTCTCGCCTCCAATATTCTAAAGAGTTTGCTGGTCCTCTCCCCCCAATGGCCAGTCGGAACACAGAGGTCATTTGCGTATGCCGCCTGATTGGCCTTTGCCTCTAACATTCTAAACAGTTTGTTGTTGCTGTTGGGAGTCATTGAATGTGTCCTGAGATAAAATACATATCCCAATTTTCCATTAAACAGTCTCTGGAGTTGCCAAAATACATATCCCAATCTTCCCTAAATGGTCAATCTCCCTGTTGCCAATCTCCCTGTGAGGCCTGGAGATCTCCCAGAAATCACCGTGTTCCCCAGCCACAGCACATCATTTCCCGTACAGAAAATTTCCCAGCTATTGGGGACTCTATGGCATTATACCCTGCTGAAGTCCCTCCACACCCCAAACCCTGCCCTCCCCAGGCTCTACCCCTCAGATCTACAGGTCTGGCCCTCCTCTTAGTATTGCCAGCCTCCAGGCAGCACCTGGAGATCTCCAAGATCAGTTCTTCTGGAGAAAATGGCTGCTTTGTGCAATGGACTCTATGGAATTATACCCTGCTGAGATCCCTCCGCACCCCAAACCCTGCCCTCCCCAGGCTCTACCCCTCAATTTTTCAGGTATTTCCCAACCCAGAGTTGGCAACCCTGTAACTGGCTATGGAACCACTTTCCAGACCCTTGGAACCCAGAAGACATGGCATAGGAGGAGGTGCTTTTCTACCTTAGCTGCCCCTGCATAACCCCAAATCAACATAAGTCAGGGGTGGAGGGAACCATACATGTTACCATGAGGCTGTCCTCCCATACTACCCACTTGGGGCAGCAAAATGACTTGAGACAGCCTTGTCTTATAGCTAAGCAGAAGGAAATAAACATGGCTTGCCTCCCTCTATTTTCCGCTTCCCTCTGCTGCCCCACAAGCCACAGCTGGGACACTCACCTGGAGCTTCCTTCTAGAATTCATTGTATTTCTTCCCACAATGGGCCTTACTCCTAGTATGTATGTGTGTGTGTATATATAGTCAGAGTCCTTTGTCTTCTAGAAATGATGTCTAATCAAAATTTCACTTGAGCAGCTGTGACTGTGAAGGTCAACAGACCCTGCCTTGGAGAATATGGCCCAGCTGGTTAAATCTGGTTGTTGTACTGATTTAAATGGTCAAGTGCTGCTTGTAATCTGGAACCGTCTATCTGTAAAAGGAACCATGAGTGTTTCAGCATAAATATACAGCTGTTTTAATAGCTCTTTAATAATGGTACTTCAGCAAATATCGTGTCATGTGTATTGCACCACAAAAACAAGTCTGTTGGTTGCAAGTAGATATACCTTGCATTAGCTGGAATATATATTTGATCGTGCTAAAAACTATTCACATTGTACCTATAGCCATACAGTGAGTTTGGCTGAACTCAGATAAAAACTTTATTGCTTACAGTTAGGGGTTAGTAGGTCTTTTGTACCCCACTTTTCTCTGCGGGTGCGGTCACACGTGCGAGATAAAGCGGGGGGGGAAGCGAGGCTATTCTCTCTGGAGGAATTTGACTCGCAGTTTCGTGATCACACAGTCCTTGGAAGCTGTGTGCACAGCCCACCACTGCACAATCAAATGCAACCGTGGGTGAGTCAGGTTTTGTTTGTTTTTTGCCGTTTTTTTCCCGATGCACTTAAATGAGGAATCTCCACACTGAGAGTTCCCTGTGGAGTTTGCGATGATGCGCATACTGCGAAGTGGGGGGGGGGAAACAATGGTACGGAGTCGGGATGGCCTGATCAGACCATCCCGATGCCATCAGAGTGCGCTGGAGCGATCAGACAGGGGAAAGCCCATCTGTGGCCCATCGCAACCTGTTTACTACCGGATTTTCCCTGTTGTCTTTTAACTTTGTGTTGGGATTCTTTGATTCAGGGTCGTTGGTCGTATTGCAAACACAAGAGCACACACTTAGTAAAAGAAAAATATCTTTACTATAAAACAAAGTAAAACATGGGTAGGGTACTTTGGATAAAATAAATAAAATAAAAGGTTACATACTTACAGTTACTCTCAGTAATAAATGCTAACAGCTACATCTTTCGATCTGTCTTGGCTTCTAGAAGAGAACTTCCTCTTTGGTTCACACAAAGGGCCATAAACCTTGTGAATACATTAATGCTAGATCAAAGCATTTCCACAAACAAGTTGTTAGTTGACCAATACAAAGGTTACAGGTCACTTCATTAGGATAAACAACTCCCACAAACTTTCCCGCCGTAGAATACATTATGTAACGTAACATCCTGTTTCCTAACAAACAACATTTAACTCTGTAATGACTGAAGTGTAAGCAACTTGCAATTCCAACACTTTGCTTCTGTAGCAGAGCAGAACGGGTTGCCAATGGTTGTGGGTGCTTCCCAGATGTTGTTGTCTGATCGCACCCTTTAAATCCACCCAGCATTTGCGCCTATATCTGGGCTAATTGTGCATGTGATCGCAGCCTACGTTTAGGAGTCTCAAAGCAGCTTACAATCACATTCCCTTCCTATTCCCACAACTGGCACCTTGTGAGGTAGGTGGGGCTGAGAGAGTTCTGAGACAGCTGTGACTGGCCCAAGGTCACCCAGCAGGCTTCATGTGGAGGAGTGAGAAATCAAACCTGGTTCTCCAGATTAGTGTCCGCTGCTCTCAACCACTACACCATGCTGGCTCTCATTTAAATTTTAAAAATGAAAGTTTTGGACTGACGCTGGACTTACCATGCTAGTATTGTCTCTGCTGGAGGCTTCTCTCCACATCTGGCATAAGAGGCAGCAGAGCCTCCCCCCACATCCAGAAGATGGTGGGTGGGCTGGTGAGCTCCTGGACTCCTACTATGGTTGGCTATCACCGTGACCACTTCCTCCCCCACCACTGGGGGCTTTTTATCTTGTATTAATAAAAATAGTTTGCATTGTTGTCAGGAAGTAGGGCAACCTCCTGCCTTTGGGAGTCCCTGCTCTCACTGCTGCATGAAGGAGAAGTAGGAGTAAAAGGGTGGTGCTGGTGGGGGGGAGTGTTGCGCAATGCCATGACATCACCTCTGATTTCAAAGATGGATGTGATGTCATGGTATTGTGTGACACTCTTGGGACTGAACAGAAGGGTTCAATGAATTGAACAGAAGGGACCATAGGCTCTAGCAAAAGAAATGTAAGTTAATCATTAGGCATGTGAAAAAGAGAATCTGAGGAGCCGTTAAAAGCATCAAGACAAACAATAAACATTTCTTTAACGATATCCAGAGCAGGAAATCAGCCAGAGAAGCAATTGGGCCTTTGGGTTACTAAGGAATAAAGGAATTGCTCAAGGTATATGGGGAGATGGAAGAGAAGCTCAATGAATTTTTTGCTTTTGTGTTCACTGTGGAAATTGTGGGGCCTGTACTCATGCCACAGCCAGTATTTTCAGGAACGGAGTCTGAAGAACTGAGTCAAACTGAGGTGACGACAGATGAAATTTCAGACCTATTAGGGAAATTAAAAATCATTAAGTCTTGAGGACCTGGTTTCATACACCTGTGAGTTCTTAGGGAACCCAAATGTGAGATAGTTGATCTACTAACCACTATATCAACTAAGTTTGAGTTCAGTAGCACCTTAGAGACCAAAAAGATTTCCAGGAAAATTAGTTAAAATGGTCATCAAAGATAAAATTATTAGACTTATAGAGGAACAAAGCCCACTAAGGAAAATTGGCATGGCTTCTGCAGTCTTGCCTCACCAACCTTTTGGAGTTCTTTGAGAAAGTGAACAATCATGTAGATAACTGTGACCTAGTAGACGTTACATACTTGAACTTTTGACTTTTGACTCAAAGGCTTTTGACAAGGTACCTGACCAAAGACTCTTGAGTAAATTTAGCAGTCATGGGATAAAAGGACAGGTTCTCTTATGTATTAAGAAGTGGTTAAATGCCAGGAAGCAAAGGGTAGGAATCAATGGACAGTTCTCACAATGTACTCTTCTGGTAGGGTTTTGGTGGCTGCTTAACTGAACTGAACTGTGCTTTGTTTATGATTGCAGATTTCTTTGCTGGCTGATGGTTTTATTTAACTTTTATTACATTATTCCCAATGTTTTCAACTATTTTTCTGTGTAGTTTAGGATTGTTCATTGCCATTTTTACTTTTATTTTATATTGCTTTATTGCTGCTTTTTTAGTGGAGTATATTTTGTATTAACCTTGGTTTTAACCTTGTTGTAAGTCTTATGGTGTGCAGCAGAAATCTTTAAAATAGGTAAATCAGTATTCTGTGTTTTATACAATATATAGGAGCATTCAATAATATAATATACTTTTAGTCTGAAGTGATATAACCCAAAATTAGGGTTGCCAACCTCCAGGTGGGGCCTGGGGATCTCCCGCTTTCACAACTGATCTCCAGCTGACAGAGATCAACTCCCCTGGAGAAAAGGGCTGCTCTGAAGGGTGGACTCTATGGCATTGGACCATACTGAAGCCCCTCCCTCCCCTCCCCAAACCCCGCCCTCTCCCGGCTCCACCCCCAAAGTCTCCAGATATTTTCCAACCTAGACCTGGCAACCCTACCCAAAATAAGTGTGTGATGAGTTGATTGTGCAGTCTGGGCCTGCTTTTTATTTATTCTTATAATTTAGAATCTAGCTTGATTGTCAATGTAAAAATAGGTGCTGCATTCTTATCAAATCATATACATCAAGATTTTATAGTCAAATAACTGTGCCATTTACGAGCTCTGTTATGTCAATAATTAATAAAGGGTGTCCAGTTCAGGATAGAATCATCTGTCTGGATCCATGCTTAGACTGGAGGAAGTTCATCCAACCTAAGGAACCTTCTTCCAATTTAAATTACTCTTGTGTTGGAAAAAGTATGTTATGTAGGCTAGAGTAAGACTTCAAATTTTGCTCAGTGGAATAGTTGTATCCAGGCCAATAAATCTTTGTTTCCCATTAATTACTGCTATAACAGACAGAACTCTCCATAATTTTGTGTAAAATAAGCCTTCACCGCGCAGGGCTCTTTTTGTAGCAGGAACTCCTTTGCATATTAGGCAACACACCCCTAATGTAGCCAATCCTCCAAGCGCTTACAGAGCTCTTCTTACAGGGGCTACTGTAAGCTCTTGGAGGATTGGCTACATTAGAGGTGTGTCGCCTAATATGCAAAGGAGTTCCTGCTACAAAAAGAGCCTTGAAAGATTAATTTTTATAGGTAGTGGATTAATTGAGCAGGAAGATCAATAGATCAAGCTAAATCTTAATCCTGTGATGCCAAATTAACTTTCCCCCAAAATTTCTAGGAGTGATGACTCATCACTGTTAACGTGAAGCAATTTCCTCTTATATTGGTAATTAATGAAAAAATTATTACTGCAATTTCAAATGTGATTAAAAATATCAAAATGAATTAATTGGTCTACCTAACTACTATCTACAGTTATAGATTTCTTGATACTCATGAAACATAATTCCTGTTAAGGATAGTTTTGAGGGCTAGTTTGTAGTTAGTTTAATTCATATACTACACAGCTGCATATGCCTAAATGTCTAAAGAACTTTCAAGATGTTTGGAGGGCCATTTTCTTGGGGTTATGTAGGCCTGGGACTACGTGGTGGCAGATGTGCTTATTCTTAAAGAACTGCTGTGATGGACATCTGAAGCCTTCCTAAACCTTTCAGCCTTTGTTTATATTTTCAGAACATTGCAAATCTATCGACATACAAAGAAGTGATGCTCAGCCTCGATACAGTGGCTTCTGCTTTTGTAAAAAATTCATCTGACAGTAGTTCCTAGGGCATCAATAGTGAACACTACTAAGTTAGGTTTATGTGACAGGGGTTCTACTCTATTTTTACACTATTTATGATGTTGGACATAAAGATTTTGTGTGGTCTCATAACATCTAAGGAGCAGATTCATAATTAAAATAAACCAAACTGATTAAATGAACTCCTCTGAGCCTCCAAATGAACTCTTGTTCTGGGGAGTGAATCCGGGGTTCATGACATTTAAGGTACCTTCGAGTAAGAGCTTGTGGATATCATCCATTTGTCAAGGTAGCACATGATGATCTGTTGATGCATAAGGTCTTGGGTTCACTCCTGAGCGTCCCTAGTTAAGGTTATAAGGTTGAAGAGTGTGAAAAATTCTCTGCTTAATAATATGCTTATGCTGTTTTCAGAAAGCTACTTATTAATATTTGTGGGGTTTTTTTTGTTAAACATGCACCACTGATCAGTGAACAGAGTGCAACTGTTGATCGTAGAATGGTCACCTTATTCAGCTTGACAGTCATTTATTTCAAGCACTAGTTGTGTTGAGTGAATTCCAGCTGTCTGATGACCCTTCCGTTTTTTTTTTTTTCATGATCTACCATGGAGTGGCCATTTCTGGCAGTAAATCTGGGGAATTTAGTGAAATAATATACCAGCTATAATGCCCTAATTTGGGAATATGGCCAAGACTGAAATGTAGTAGTAGAAATGTAACATTTCTGGACATTTTGAAGCCACGGGGGGAAAAGGTATTTCCCCCCATTGTTTTCCTGGGGAAAAATGGAAATTTTGGGGAAAAATAAAATATATGCAATACTTAGAGTTGCCTCAACCCTAAACTAATTTACTTCTTTGACAACATAAAATGCCTCATTTATAACTTACTTAGCATATAAAATTGCAATATTTTAAATCTTTATGGAATTTAAAAGTTATAAATGCCTTCATTTTGTCCAAACAAAATTACAAATATGCTTAATATGAGAGAAAACTTCAAGCTGATGCACTCTATGCTATCTTAGCACATGTACTTAATTCTTGCTATCTGGTTAGTTTTTCTCTGAGGCTCTGGTGCAGTTTGTGCCCTACCTCTTCTGATGTTTTTTCTCCCTTCTGAGATAGGGCAATAAGCTACTTTTTACCCATTCTCTGGGTAAATTTGTCGCAGTGGTTTGAGGGAGAGGTGAAAAGGTCAACCACATCAGGCTAAAAAGGACAACAGAAGGTATGCAATTGCTGAGAAGCAATGAAAGCCCTATATGCTCCCCTCATGAAGATCTAATAAGTCTACATATCGATGCAATGAACATGACATTAAGCAAACTCCAGAGGATGGTGAAAGACAGGAGGGCCTGGCGTGATGTGGTCCATGGGGTCGCAAAGAGTCGGACTCGACTGTGCAACTGAACAACAACAAAGAGGGAATTAGATAAGCATATGGAGCAGAGGTCCATCAGGGGCTATTAGCCACAAGGTATAGATAGGGACTCTGGGGCAAGTGATGCTCTGTATTCTTGGTGCTTGGGGGGGGGGACAACAGTGGGAGGGCTTCTAGTGTCCTGACCTCACTGGTGGACTTCCTGATGGCACCTGGTATTTTTGGCCACTGTGTGACAAGAGTGTTGGACTGGGTGGGCCATTGGCCTGATCCAACATTGGCTTCTCTTATATTAAATACGTCCACAGCATGCCCACCTTGAATTTGAAAGTATTTCACACATTTGAAAAGCATTTCACTCGTTTTCTGTTGCAAAATTGGGGGGGGGGAAGGCCTCAGAATTTTTTCCCACCCCCCCCGGCCTTCTCATCTCTATGTAGTAGCCATACTGCTAAAATGCAATTATAGCTGCATGAAGCTTGACTAGATGCCAATTGTTGGTTTGTACAGCTACAGTATATTGATCCTAGCCCTTTGGACATTGGTGCTCATTCATTGGTTTTTTTTCCTATTTGGAAATTATCTTTGAGTTTTAATGGAACATTTTGTGCTGAGAATAAATCCCTTGGATTCACTAAACTCCCAGCAGAGCTCAGCTCATAGAAAATGACTCTCCTGCCTTCCTGCTTCTGTGTCCTACACCCCTAAATATCCATCCACGACAGTAAAGGGGCCCTCAGAATGGGATGTGGCCTATATGGGGCTGCAGTGGGAGAATGAATTGGTGGAGTCACCTCTGTACAAGGATAGTTTTGGATCCAAACCAATATCTCCTGAATCTCTCCCTTATAATAATTGAATAGCAACGTTCTATTTCGCAACGTTCTAAAATGCCCGCCTTTAGTGTTTGGCCGGAAGAACTGCCACTCAGAAGACACTGGCTGGGTTGACTGGCTGCTTTGTGCAGTCCCGCCCAGCGTTCCAAGGTCATTTGCATGTGGAAGCTGATTGGACTTCACTCCATGCCACACCTCAAACTCACTCCCCCCGGCAAGGCAGTTGGAATTTTCAGTTGCATAACATACCTCATAGGGGAGAGGAGAATGATGTCAGCTGCCTTTTCCCTAGGCAGAGTAGGTCCAGTCACCTGCTTTGCCCTTTGGGAGAAAACATATTGGGGCCAATCCTGATAGGGTTGCCAACTCCCGATGGGAAATTCCTGGAGATTTGAGGGATGGAGCCTGAAGAGGGTGAGGTTTGAGGAGGGGTTGGACCTCAGACAGGTACAATGCCATAGACTCCACCCTCCAAACCACTCAGTCCCTCATGGGGAACCATTGTTGCCAATCTCCAGGTGAGTGCTGGAGACCACTCAAAATTACAATTGCTCTGCAGAAGGGAGGCCGGAAGTCAGCTGAAGTCAAAGGGGCAGATAATGGTAGGTTGATGGTTAGCTGCAAAGGAGATGGGGTTGCCAACTCCAGGCTGGCAAATTCCTGGGGATTTGAGGGGTGGAGCCTGGAGAGGGTGGGGTTTGCGGAGGGGTGGGACATCAGACAGGTAGAATGCCTAGACTCCACCCTCCAAACCAGCCATTTCGTCCTGGGTAACAATTGTTGCCAATTTCCAGGTGAGGGCTACAGATCACTCAAAATTACAACTGCTCTTCAGGGAGCAGAGATCAGTTCCTCTGGAGAAAACAGTGGACTCTTGTCATTATACCCTGCTGAGGTCACCACAGCAAATTGACACTGTTTGCCCAAAGCCAGAGCACTGCCCCAGAGCCTCTTTCTAGATCTCGTTGTATTGCTTTCACAACGGGCTTTACTGCTAGTTGTACTATAAGATATGATTGTGCTCTAAGATGATTTAAAAAAAAAACTTATTTGTACCCTGCTTTTCTCCTCAATGGGGACCCAAAACAGCTTAACAAATCCTTACCTCCTTATATCCTCAAAACCATGTGAAGTACATTCGGCTGAGAAAGTATGACTGTTCCAAGAATGTGGAGCATTCACTGGCAAATTATCTGGCACACTGGAAACAATGTCTCATTCCTCTGACTACCAAGAGCCAATTGCTCACAGTCTACATTCACAGTTCAGTTTTGTCCTTGACTTGTATACTAAGTATACAATGTCATTTCAAAGGGTAGCCATGTTGGCCTGCAGTAGAATGTCTTAGGGTTGCCAAGTCCTTACGTGGTCCGGAGCGGGGGAGTCCAGGCTTGCTCCGGGAGCCCAGGCACGTCACACGGAAGTGACGTAAGCACGTAGGGAATGTTGGGGCGGGGCCACAATTATCCGAGGGAAACCCATAGAGCTTTCCCTCGGATGATTGTGGCCCCGCCCCCAACATCCCCGACGTGCTTGCGTCCCTTCTGTGTGACGTGCTTTGGGGGTGGGATTCCCCCCGGGGCCCGATCCGGCAGCGCCGGGGAACGGGCCTCCCGGGCGGGGGTTTCCCCGCCCCCCCGGGGGACTTGGCAGCCCTAGAATGTCTAGATCTGAGTCAAGTAGTGCTTCAGAGACCAACAAGATATTTGGGGTATATGACCTTTCAAAAGTTAGCTCCCTTTGTCAGATACAGTATGTGATGAAGGGAGTTCTGGCTCTCGAAAGCTTATACTCTGGAAATCTTGTTGGTCTCTAAGGAGCTACTGGACTCAAATCTAGCTGTTATACAACCTCATGTTTCAACAGATCTTTCTATAAACAAATATCCTTTCCATTTTTCTTTTTGGGGTCTATCATTCAATGTAATGTAACAGTAATGTAACTTTGATTGTTCCATTTAACTTCTGGCTAGTTAGAGTAATGGAAAAACCGAAAAACAGTTGTTTAGGAAAATCTAGTGCTGCGGCCAGCATTGTCTTCAAATCTAAGTTTACCATATGGTGTCAAGTTACAACCTGTCAGACATATATGTCGACAGGAGACTTTAGAAAACATGTCATTTGCACTTTTTTCTAAAACTAAGTTTCAGAGAAAGATGAAAATTTCCGTAAAACAGATTTCTAAACTATTCTTGATTTAATTGTCATAAAATGTTTAAAGATCTTGATAGTTTTTTGAACTGGTGAAAATAGCCGCCACTGCTGGGCATGACAGACTGTCCATGAGGTGGGTTGAAGCCCTGCGACAGACTAATATGCTATAGCATATTTTCTCTTCTGGACAGGGGTCATTTCCTGCAGGAGCGCCCAAGAGCGGAGCTCCGGCAGTAAAGAGCCCAGGAGGCAGGCACATACTACAAGCCCCACCCCCTGCTCCCAGCAGCCCTCAATCAGAGCAAGAAGCAGCCAGGTAAGCCCCCACCCGGCCCCCCAGTCCAAAACAGTCCAGTGGCACCTTTAAGACCAAGTTTTATTCAGGTACAAGTGTAGGAGCAATATTCGCCGTTCCCCCCCCCCCCAAATAGCTAGCAATCCAAAACAGTCCAGTGGAGCCTGAGCAGTGGGTGTTGCCTTCTGACACACTTCCGGTGATGTCAGGGGGTGTGGCTTATGCAAATGAGTTATGCAAATGAGTTATGCTAATAAGCTCCTGCACCTCTTTTTCTACCAAACGACCCCTGCTTCTGGATGAGATAAACCTGACCAGCAATGAAAATTACAAAAAGTGTCCTTGAGCTTTTTGTGAAAAGAAGTGCTGGTTTGTGATTGATCCTTTATTGTATTGATGATTTTATAAAGTTCTGTTATTGTTTAGCATTTTTTCGAACTCAAATGTAATACAAAATTTTACAAAGGCAAAATTATTGATGCCAGGCCTGCTGTCTTGTGTCTTCCTAGTTATACTTTGTAAAAAATAATTTTAAACTGTAATATGTGAAACCACAAGGAGGAGGAGAAGGACATTGGATTTATACCCCGCCCTTCACTTGGAGTCTCAGAGCGGCTTACAAACTCCTTTCCTTTCCCCTCCCCACAACAGACACCCTGTGAGGTAAAAGAAGAAGAAGAGATTGGATTTATACCCTGCCCTTCACTTGGAGTCTCAGAGCGGCTTACAAACTCCTTTCCCTTCCCCTCCCCACAACAGACACCCTGTGAGGTAAAAGAAATTGGATTTATGCCCTGCCCTTCACTTGGAGTCTCAGAGCGGCTTACAAACTCATCTCCCTTCCCCTCCCCACAACAGACACCCTGTGAGGTGGGTGGGGCTGAGAGAACTCTGACACAAACTGCTCTTTTTCAAGGACATCTGTGCCAGAGCTTGTGACTGACCCAAGGTCACATCAGCAGGTGCAAGTGGAGGAGTGGGGAATCAAACCCGGTTCTCCCAGATTAGAGTCCGCACACTTAACCACTACACCAAACAAGGACATTCTGATCCATGGAGACCTCATTGCCAACCCAAGAGCTTCATGTGTTAAACTAGTATTACATCCCCATCCAGGGATCTGTTACATGCATGCCATCTTTTGATCACAGGTCCTGCCCAATATGCCAGTACGACTTTCATCGTTAGTGCAACCTGTCATCTGACTTTGAACTGAAACATACTCATGTCTCCTGCTGTTTTTTTCCTGCTGAATTAATAAAATATGTAAAATTACTTCAATTTTATAGTGATTCTTTTATTTTTTGATATCTCTTCTTTTGAGACACTGAATCTATTAGATAAAAATGACAAAAAAAATCTACAGTATAGGAAACAATATTATGAATAGACAATTCACTACCAGTGGAAGTTAAGGTAAGGCTCCCTTTAGGATTAACAAGTGTATTCTGAAGTCTTGCAATTTCTTATTCTTATGACTCGCTGCATTTAATAAAGAAATCTCTTAAAGGAAATTCTTTATGCATGCATTAATGTCATGTATGTTGACCTTACATAAGTCAGTCTTTGTTTAGGTGAACAATTCCGGGTTTCTTTGGTGATGAACTTTGGTTTTAGTTTGTCTTATTTGCTCTGCCAGTCCTGCTGTTTTGCAATAGCGCCTAAAAGTGCTTTAAGTGCTTGTGACCGTGGTAATGAATGAAAATGTCTTTGGAGCACTGGGAGGATTGCATTAGACTGAATAGTCACCTTACTTGTAAAAGCACTATTAGAGAGGGGCAGCTGTAAGTAAGGATAACGATTTGTGTCCACTGCTTATTTACGGAAAATTGTAAATGTATTATTTATTGAGAGCTCTCCAGACAGTGCTTGTCAGAATAAAAATGTCAGTGCTAAGCAAAATGTTATGATAATACTAAAAATGCTAGGTACGCACTTTGGAGATATAGCTAATTAGATCAGCTTTTTTAAAGGAAATGACAGCCAAAATGCCCAATGTTGTTACATATTTTAAATACTAATATATTCTGTATTTTCAGTAGGCTATTTGGCTTCAGATACCTTTATCATTACTTTAAAAATAATTTTGACACCTTTATGTTTTTCTCAGGCAGTCACAAAAAACAACTACATCAGACTTGTTTGCTGGTGAGAAAAAAAAAAGATGGAAGGAAGAATAGAAGGCAAAGTGTGTGAAGGAAATAACAAATATCCTCCTCTGTGTTTTAGTCAAAAGCTATGAGACAATAAATCTATAAACTAGGTTGGCAAGTGCAATGCAAAAGAGGCCTGAGGATAACTTCCCTAGAGACAAGAGTCTAAAACAATTCAGATTAACCACATCTTTAACTTACTTCAACATACTAAATAAGGGAACCCCAATTCAACTGTTACTTTTACTTATTATTGCAAATGAAAGAATTACCAGGTGGATTACCTTAAATGAATTGCGTATGTATTTTCCATATGTGCAAATAGCACCTTCCATTTCTTAGAATTATTTGTGTGGTTGGTGCAGAGTATGTCAAGAAGCATGCCACACTCAGGGGCCATCTTAGCCAATAGGCACCAGGAGCAGCTGCCCTGGGACCCATGCTTGGGGGGCCCACCCACAGTCATGTCTCCAGTGGGGGAGGGAGAAGAAAAGGAGCACGCTCCTGGTACCACTACTCACACCTGGCCTGTTTGGGGCTTGAGCTGCCCAGTCAGTGACAGACACTTGAGCCCACTCCATTTGAAGCTTGGGTAAGTGGCTCGGTGGCTGTTTGTGCCTGCTCCATCCAGGGCTCAGGCAACTGGCTTCCAGCGATGGCTCCCACCTGCCTTGCATGAGACAAGGACCACGCCTTGCTTGGCCCCAGAGGTGGGGAATTGTATTTCTCGGGGCCCATCCTGAACTTTTGCCCAGGGAGGCAGAATCATTAAGACTGCCCTGGTCACATTGTAAACATTAAACAATAGAGGTAAATAAAACTTTAGAAGAAAATAAAAATAAAAGGAGTGATAAACACAATCCTGTTTCCCTTGGTCTAGAACAGTGATGGCGAACCTTTTAGAGACCGAGGGCCCAAACTGCGACCCAAAACCCACTTATTTATCGCAAAGTGCCAACACGGCAATCTAACCTGAATACTGAGGTTTTACTTTAGAAAAAAACAACTCATACATTAACTTAAGATGATCCAAAAAAAGTAAGGAAAGCAATCCCAAATGCTTTCATTTACTTAAAATTATTTGGCAGAGAATTTGACACTTTAATGATGGTCTGGGGCGAAGGCCCGCGTGGCCACAGAGAGGGCTCTGAGTGCCACCTCTGGCACCCGTGCCATAGGTTCGCCACCACTGGTCTAGAACATACCTCCCTAAGTTAGCAAATCAAGAGAAAAGCAGAAAACCCTTAAAGTTACCCAGTTTCTGTTTCCATCTTTTCTTTGGTCATGTTCTTAAAACCATGTTTCTTTCTTTGGGTTTCTTTCTTTGCTGAATGAGAATACATTTCTCCATCAGTGATGCTGGGTTTGACACCCCCCCTAACAAGGCAAATAACATCCTTCAGGGTTGTTTTGGGTCAGGAAAATACTGGGCCATGCTGAAGCCCCTGGTCTTCTTGTGCTGTAGTCCCAATGTGAATCACCCACAGGGGTTTCCAGGTCCCCCCGGCCACAAATGGGGGATGGAAGGGTAGGGTTGCCAGATTCAGGTTGGGAAACTCCTGGAGATTTGGTGATGGAACCTGGGGAGGATGGGGACCTCAGTGGAGTACAATGTCATAGAGCATGGTTGTCAAACATACAGCCCCGGGGCCAGAACCAGCCCGTCCAGGGCTCTTATCCAGCCTGTGAGCACCTGATGTGAGGGAGGGCAGGCAGAAAGGTGCTGGGGGGGTGAGCAGATGCACTCGGTGAGATGAGTGTGGTCAACACTGGCAAGGAATAGAAAGGAAATTGCTAGGGCACAGGACTATGAGGCTGAGGTAAAGTAGTGTGTGTGGGGGGAAATGGCAGCGAAGGTGGAGGAAAAGGAGGCATTTTTTCCTCCTGCCTTCTCTGACTACAGCTCAGTGAGAATTGGTGAAGCCACTTACATGATGGGGCGGAGCTGAGCGGCCGATGCTGCCACCACCACACCAAATGGTGACCGTGAGAGGGTTGGTGAGAGAAGGTGCATGGAGCAGCTGCCACTGCCCATCAGGTGGCAACCATGAGGGGCTTGGTGAGGGGAGGTGCATGGAGCGGTAGTTTGCTGACAAAGGGACAGGGCCGGCAGGGGGAAGAGGAGGAGGAGGGCCAGAGTATGGATTGGGAGGCAAGTGGGCTGTCTTGTGCATGCCACCGTAGGGTTGCCAGGTCCTCCGTCCACAGACGGGGTGAGGTTAGGGTTGTCAACTTCAGGTTGGGGGATTCCTGGAGATTTGGGGGGTGGAACTGTGGAGGACAGGGACCTCATTGCGGTAAAATGCCATATAGTCCACCCTTCAACTGTGGAGAACAGGGGCCTCAGTGTGGTAAAATGCCATAGACGCCGCCCTTCAAAGCATCTCCAGATGAACTGATATCTGTAGTCTGGATATGATCTGTAATTCTGGGAGATCCCCAGGTCCCACCTGGAGGCTGGTATCCCTAGCATGCTGCTCTGAGAGGAAAGATATCCCAGTCTCGGAAGCAAGTGAAGGAGCAAAGGGGGGAAGGGGGGCTGTTATCACCGCCACACATTTGAACAACCATGAAGAAATGTATCACCTAGTTTGGCCCATGGCCATACGGTCTCCCAGCCAGGAAACAGCCAACGTAATAACCCTCTTCTTCCACTCTCTCTGAGAATCTTTGAGAATTCTGTTCTGGAATTCCTGGCAACTCCAATCAAGTCCCAAACAAAGGAACATTTCTCTCCTAATACTAATCAGACCCCATCCCCTTACATGGTAAACTAAATTTACCAGATTAACATATTGAAGCTGCTATTAGAGCCATACATACAGATGGCTGATGAAGCCTCATCTATGGCATGTAGTACTTCTAACTGCTCTGGCTGGTATGTTCAGGTGGCCTGTCCTTGAAAAGTTATTCATATTCTTGTAGTGTATTGGTCCTTCCCTCTTGCCATACTAGGAAGTGTTGGCATTCACCACAAGTTTAACTTCCCAGTACATTTCAAGGTTTCCTCCTGAAAATACTGAATTCTCTGACTACTGCAGTGTGTTCTATGGGTGAGGCTGCCTCTGAAAACTGTTCAGAAACTTCAGTTAGTTTTGAATAAAATGGCAAGATTGTTCACTAACACAGTTATATTTATTTAGCTAGAAAATTTTATATTGCTTCTCCAGGAACCTGCCTGAGAGGCAGTTTACAAAATTAAAAAAAAATACAAACAAAACATTAAAATATATTAATTAAATTCCAGCTTTACAATACTGCCCAGCATTAAAAAATGACGGTAAAAGCAGCTTAAATTGACAGCTTAAAATAGCAGTTTACAGGCTAAAATAGTGTTAAAAGGTTACCCCTCCCTTCAATTATAAAGCTGGGTGAACAGAAATGTTTTGTCATGGCACCTTAAAGAAAGCAATGTAGTCACTGGGTGAGCCTCAAAGGGAAAGGTATTCCATAAGGTAGGGGAACCGAGAGCAGGGCTTGTGAGGCACATTTTAATTAGACAATATGGGAGGAAGCAGACCTTCAAGTTCCCTGATCCCCAGCCATTTAGGTATTTAAAGGTAAGAAACAAATGGGCAGCCAGTGCAGATCTTTCAGGATAGGGATTATATGATTTCTGTATCCAGGCATTGACAATAGAGTGACTGCAGCATTTTTGATGAGATTAAGTTTCTGGGCTGTTTTCAAAGGCAGCCCCACATAAAGTGCATTTTTAACAGTATTCCCTCTAAGCTGAGTTAGTGTGAGCTAGCTCACAGGTTTTTAGCCTCTGGCGCACACATTTTTGTCTTAGCTCAGGAAAGACGGCTCCAGAGCAAACCTATTTATGCAGGAGCCAAATCGCTTGCTCATAACTGTAATGCCACTAGCTCACAAAGTATAATTGTTGCTCACAAGACTCCACAGCTTAGAGGGAACATTACAGTAGTCTCCCCTGGGTGTAATCAGAGCATGGATTAAAAGGAAATATCTTGAAGGTGCCATATATTCGCTGCCAGCTTGTTTCAGGGCAAAATTCAAAATCTTTGTTCTTTTTTTTAAAAAAAACAAACCTGCAAATGATCTGAGGTCAGGCTATCTAAAGGACCATCTCTTCCCATCTGCCCGTGTCAGCTATGGCCCTAAGGTTGCCACAAGCTTTGACCCTTCTCCTGCTTAAGGGAGCCCGCGTAGTATCAATCAGAGCCTGTGCTTTCTTCTATTGTAGTCCTTACGTAATGAATCAGGCTCCCCGAGGAGGTGAAAGCGGAGCCATCTCTAGGAATTTTTTGAGAAGCTGCAAGGCCATGCCCCCCCCCCCCCCCCCAGTTTTAGGGGACATATTCAGAGCTTCATTGTATTTTGTGGGTTTTGTGTGTTTTAAACTGGGTTTTGTAAAATAAAGACATTTATTTAAAAGACCTTTCAGCCATAGCTACCTGCTTTCAGATAAAGTGCATTATGTAAAGTATTAAAACACTAGTAGAATCTACGGTTTTGTAAAATAAAGATATTTATTTAAAAGACCTTTCAGTCATAGCTACCTGCTTTCAGATAAAGTGGAGGAGGAGGAGGAGGAGGAGATTGGATTTATACCCTGCCCTTCACTACCCAAAGGTGTCTCAGAGCGGCTTACAAACTCCTTTCCCTTCCCCTCCCCACAACAGACACCCTGTGAGGTAGGTGGGGCTGAGAGAACTCTAGACAGAAACTGCTCTTTTTCAAGAACAGCTGTGCGAGAGTTATGTCATGGCACCTTAAGGTCATCCAGCCAGGTGCAAGTGGAGGAGTGGGGAATCAAACCCGGTTCTCCCAGATTAGGGTCAGGGCACTTAACCACTACACCAAAGTGCATTATATAAAGTATTAAAACACTAGTAGAATCTACATGCTGTGTAATACAACACAAATACAACAATCAATGTCACATCAGCAGAATGTTTGAAAAACTAAAGATGTAACAGGGTTGTCAACTCATGGCTGGGAAGTTCCTGGAGATTTGTGGTTAGAGCCTGAGGAGGGGAGAGTTTGGGGAGGGGAGAAGATTCCGTCTTCTGGAAATCAGCTGTGATTCCAGGAGATCTCCAGGCCCCACCTGAAGGTTCAAACAGCAAATACATACACACTGCAAAAACCTTTTTTATAAGTTAAAGTGTTCTATATGTTCCATCTTATAAAGTGCATTGTGTATTATTCATAATATTCTAAAACAGGTATATAGTCATTACATGCAATATCAACAATAATAATGTTTGTACAATCTAATAACTACCAGTCAATTTACATCCTTTTTACACAGTCAACCCCAACGGGAGTTTCTAGAATTGTACACCTGCTTCTCCTTGCTTGAAAGTCTTCTAAAGGGGGAAGTTTCCTTTTGTGGTTACACTGAAGTTTGTTGCTGGTCCTACAGAAGGCCCATTAAGCAGCTGACATTCATAGACGGAGTGCTCCTGTCTTTCTCAAGGCTGCCTAGTGTATATATTTGTTGTTTGACTCTTCTAACACTGCGGCTCGAGTTTCCACACCTCACCTGAAGGTTGGCAAGCCTATTTGCAAAACAGCAAAGTCTTGACCTGGTGCCTGCTCCTGAAAAAGAAAGAGACCATGCAGATAGCTGTGGGGAGAGTGTTCCTCAGATGTATGCCACAAAAGAAAAGATCCTCCCTTCAATTGCTACCACACCTGGTGGTGGGCTTCCATAGATAAACATGCTGATCAAGGACTTTTTTGGTGTGTCCTGCCTTCAGAGGTGAGGTTGATGGTTGTGGAGGTGCAGGACCTTCTCTGTTGTGGGGCTTTAGCTTTGGAATTCCCATCCATACCAATTTAGCTGGTGTTAAACATTTTAAGCTTTCTGGGTTTTCCCAGCATTCATGCTTTGCTTTTGTCTCTGTTGTAACCAATGATGATTTTATTATTCTGACTTTTTCAGAACTCATTATGCTGAAGATTTTATTGGTTGTTTTTTTTTTACTACTGCTCTTGGTTTTATTGTTCTGTGTTTTAAATCATTGCCAACTTCCTTGGCAGTTTTTAAACTGAAATTTCAGGAGAAAACATTTTAAATAAGTACATAATAGTTAATACAAACCACTATTTACAGACCTGCTTCTAACCATGCAGACTGTGAGTGGGCATACAGTTAGTAAAAATTCCCTCACAGATGTAATGTTCCCCATAAATAGCTCTGACATTGAAAGGAAGGAAGAAGGCACATACAGGAGGTGAGGACGTACATTAGCAGGGACTCTCAATCTTCTAACCACAGTTATATCAAGCAGCATTGTACTGAGCCAGTGAACCCAGAACATAGAGACGATTTTTTAATCTCGTTAAAATGGAATAAAAAGGAGTAATTTTTAAAAGAAAATAACTATTTGGATTTGATATGCGCTGAACTTATTAAGACGCTGTTAAGACGCTGAACTGCAGGCTGTGGAAGGTCGGTAGTTCAGCAGTTCGAGACCCGCATGACGGAGTGAGCTCCCGTCTCTAGTTCCAGCTCCTGCCAACCTAGCAGTTCGAAAGCAAGAAATTGCAAGTAGATAAATAGGTACCACTTTGGTGGGAAGGTAGCAGCGTTCCGTGCGCCTTGGTGTTTAGTCATGGCGGCCACATGACCACGGAAACGTCTTCGGACAGTGCTGGCTCTTCAGCTTTGAAACGGAGATTAGCACCGCAACCCTAGAGTCGGATTTGACTGCCTTTCTAGCAAGGGAACCTTTACCTTTACCTTTATGCGCTCACAAAGATTTATCATGTTTCTTATTTTATTTATGTTTTGTTCTAGTACCAAAACTTCTTCATATTTTTAATGATATAGTGCCCTCTTCCAGACACCTCTTCTTCACTGAATCCATACATTTTTTAAATACTTTATCTTGTTTGATTTTACATGCTGTGTTGCATCTTCTCCCATATAATATTTTATATCACACATAAAATGGATGTTCTCTGCTGCAGTCCAACATATGAACATGTTCTGCTCTACCTCTTCCCTTCCATTTCAGAGGAGATTGAATTGGTGTGGAGCAGATCTGGGCAAAGAAGTATGAGACAGAAATAGGCCA
Organism: Gekko japonicus; assembly: GCF_001447785.1. Lineage (NCBI taxonomy): Eukaryota > Metazoa > Chordata > Lepidosauria > Squamata > Gekkonidae > Gekko > Gekko japonicus. The sequence continues at coordinate 469,861 of NW_015173144.1, read as the reverse complement.
AATGCACATTGTGGCTTGTGTGAGCAATGGATGGAAGCTGAGTTCAATGAAATGTATCATGTAGTGTGCTGGATTTGAATCTGTGAGATCCAGGTTCAGTTAAACGGTGCAGGGGAGGCTTAAAACTGCCGTTCCTTGATGTTTTGCCCCCCTATCTGAACTGCAGGCAAGGAGTCTTTCTGGTTGCAATATCAGCCTTCATAAGCCGAGCAGCAATAGGTGGGCTGAAATGGGTGAGGAATGCACATTATCCACTCCCCTGGTGTACTGGTGCTGCTTAGCTGATGATGGCATTTCAAAAGAGGGAGCTTTCCAGTTGTAGCAGATGGCTGATGGGGCCATCTTGCAGCAGGTCCTCCTCCACCTAGTGTTACATGCTAATGGGGGCAATGACTCTCCCACCTGTCTGCCAGGTTCTGACAGCTGGAGTACATTTCAAAGTTTGGTGTGAACCAGAACTCAGTCATTTTCTTGCCAGTGTGGCGTACCATACCAGCTTACTTTGACCCTTGACACAAGAGACAGCTCCAGTGGCGGGAGAGCTTCTCTGTTCAGTGATGGAATGCATTGGTGTTTGTTGAGAAGTAGGATACAAAATCCTGTATCTTCTATGTAGCTGTGGCCATTCAATGGCTCCTACAGCTGGATCTTAGCTTCTTGTTTCTGCTTAGATGTTTGGTGTTTCTTTTACACTAAGAAGAAATGCAGATTTCATTGTTAGTCTGAAAAGAACTGGAGTTCCAGGCATATCACGGTGAAATCAGCTCAAGTTTATTTATTACATTGGAAAACGAAATCAGCTCAAGTTTATTTATTACATTGGAAAACGAAAGATAAACTAGCCAGTTTGGGGCCGGCTTATATGCAGTTTTCCGCTTGCACCAACACCCCCCCCACTACCCATGATTCGTTCTATTTACAAGTCCTGAGTTGCAATAGGTCCATGTTCCAGATCCGCGCGACCCTATTGGCCTGTGCTAGGATTCGAACTGGCTATTGTTCTCAGATTGATGGTCTGTTGTTGAGAAGTAGGATACAAAATCCTGTATCTTCTATGTAGCTGTGGCCATTCAATGGCTCCTACAGCTGGATCTTAGCTTCTTGTTTCTGCTTAGATGTTTGGTGTTTCTTTTACACTAAGAAGAAATGCAGATTTCATTGTTAGTCTGAAAAGTACTGGAGTTCCAGGCATATCACGGTGAAATCAGCTCAAGTTTATTTATTACATTGGAAAACGAAAGATAAACTAGCCAGTCCGGGGCCGGCTTATATGCGGTTCTCCGCTCGCACCCAACACACCCCTACTACCCGTGATTTATTCTATTTACAAGTCCTGAGTTCCGATAGGTCCATTTTCCAGATCCGCGTGACCCTATTGGCCTGTGCTAGGATCCGAGCTGGCTATTGTTCTCAGATTGATGGTCTGAAGGTTTGCCTGACCACATGGCCAGGCCCACGTGGCTGTGGCCATCTTGATACATTACATTTTGTTGTTGTTGACTGTTCCCTGGAAGGCCAGATACATTACATAGATTATGAGAAAAGACCTTCAAACTTCAGTTGTGATGTGCTTGTACCTTTAAGTAGGTGATTTTCCATTATAGTGGAATGTATTTAACCTGATACAATCGGGAGGGTCAGGTGACTCTCGGATGGTGTGATGTTGTTCTTTACTTTCAGTTCTGGTATCTCGTTCTACCTAAATATAGCTGTTCCATAAACAACAACTGGGTGTTGTTGTACTATGGAGGAGGCACGTTGCCCGAGAACATTACAAGAGAGAAAGAGTTAACGGCGCCTCTACGAGGTCTCTTAAAAAAGGATATTTGTTATCAGTGGATGCCGGAACACCAGAGAGCCTTTGACACTGTTAAGCAACAGCTGTGTCAGGTGCCCATTCTCCAATATTATGATGTAAAAAACCCAGTAACTATTCAGGCAGATGCATCAAAATATGGCGTGGGAGCCTGTCTGATTCAAGAGGTATTCACCTGCAGAAATGTTGATGGGCAAAGTGTTGAGAATTAAGTTATCAGCATCCCAGCAGACATTACGTCCCAGAACACCAAGCGGAGTAAAAGAGGCCTTACAGGAAATTCAGGACATGCATAAATATTTCCATGATCAAGCAGCAAAACCACTTAAACCATTGAAGGTAGGAGTTGAGGTGTGAGTAGAGGGAAATAGGCAGTGGTGTCCCGCAGTAGTAACAGAGCAATGCCAGCAACCATGTACATATAGGGTACAGACTTCTGATGGTAATAACTATCGGCGCAGTAGAGTTCATCTTAGATGCTATCAGAAGGAAAATGAGTTCAACAGGGAACAAGGACAAGAGGATAAGGTGTTAGGAAAATTGAATAGTCAAGTGACAGAAGTCGAAAATAAGGAACAAAATAGTTCCCAGATAACAGAAAGGATTCCGAGGTTTATAAAGTCTTATGGTAGGCGTGTATTTTCGTCAGAAAGATATGCACCAAAATGCCTATGCTTTTATATGTAGTAGATGTGAATTTTTATTGTTTATTTGTAATGCTGTATGGTCTAATTCTTTTTTAAATTTCTATAGGTAGTCTGAATATTCTTCGTATTTTGAGGGGAGAGATGTTGTGCTTGTACCTTTAAGTAGGTGATTTTCTATTATAGTGGAATGTATTTAACCTGTTACAGTCGGGAGGGTCGGGTGACTCTTGGATGGTGTGATGTTCTTTACCCTCAGTTCTGGCATCTCGTTCTACCTAAATAAAGCTGTTCCATAAACAACGACTGGGTGTTGTTGTACTACGGAGGATGCACGTTGCCCAAGAACATCAGTGGTAGTGATATAATGCGGAAATGCTAATTGAAACTCACAGGTCCCTTTTACATCACACAAACTATTGCAACGTTCACTCTGGAATGCCTTCCTGCGGTCTGAATTCTGTTTTCAGCAGGCAAGGGCCAGCATTAAGTCTACATAGCTCTTCTTCAGATTCTTCGTAAGACTTTTACAAAACATGCATTTGGGCTTTTCATCATTCTCAGCAATACATCCCTTCCCTCTTTTGTTTAATATTCAGCCCCAAAAGAGAGTTCTGGTGAAAGCTAGTTGACCATTCTAGTAAGATTGTTGCTTGTATTTTTGCACATGTTTGGGGAAGAGAGGTAAAAAAAAAAAATCACACTTTTAGTTCCCTCAAAACCTGCAAGCTTTTGCATATGTGCATTCTTCAGCAAGCATCAGAGCAAAAATAAAATCGATCTTATTTGCCCAAGCTGGTGGCTGTCTTTGCTGAGGCTACATCTTTTTATATATTACTGTGATGATTTGCTGCATTTGTAGTCTCCAAGAAGCTCAAATGTCATATCTTGGGTATCCAGGGGGTTCTGCCATCCAAGTACTGGCTAGGCACTGAAGGCTGAGATTTAATTTGAAAATGGTGAAAAATTTAAAGCAAAGATAAGATAAAAAACTATCATTTTCTCTGTTCTGTGGAGCTAACACAAATATGTAGACACTGATCTCTTCCCCATAGCAAACTTACTAGATAAGGTGAATTGCCTAAGCATTGTAGCAAAGCACAGATTACCATCTGTAGTTGTAAAAAAAAAAAAAGGTAAATTTGTGAATGACCACAGTCAAACAAGCAGTTTATCATTTCCTCTTACTCTTTTTGTGATCACTTTTTAATTTTTTTTACATGGAGTACACACATACACCCCCCCAAATTGTAAGTGACATCTACAGTTGAGCATACTGGTAACACTTTTCAGGAACCCTGGTGACGGCATTAACAAGAAAGGAAATGACGAGGCTTCACAACAGTAGTATTATGCTTAAAGAGATTAGTATTCTGCTGATGAGAATCCTGTCAGGATTGTGTGTATAATATGTTTTTTTAGCAGAAGGCTAAAAAGAAAACTAGCAGGCTTGAAATATACAGTGAACCTGAAGCAACGGGGAAATGTCCAGGGTGTCAAAGCTAATTTCTGACCCTGCTTTGTAAATCTTGCTATTTTTTAACACACACCCCTCCACCACCACCACCACTCTGTGAATCCCTGGGGCTGTACAAACTGGCCTAGCATCACTCAGTTCCAGTTTTATATCCCCTTTTAATAATGCTGAATTGATTCTGCCCAGCTTTGATTCAGACAACCTGCTTGTCTTGGGAAAAAGTGCTCTATTTAATCAGTGGTCACGTTTCCAGCATAGTTCCAACTGTGTGAGACTAGAGCCAAAGAGTAGTGCAGTGGCCCTGTCACTTCTGTTTGAATAGGCAATGTGGAGCTGTTCAGCTGAAGAGACAGGAGCTGGAACTGCTTGTTAGGACACATGATCAAAAGCGAGTCTCTGCTTTCTGCCAGTCAAACCTCATGTCGCCTTGTGGGGCAGACATTAAATAGATTTTTTTTCTTCCTGCTGTACGCTATGGGCACTTTGCCAATTTGACATGTGAACTGTTACAAAAGGTACCAGAGTTTCCACGGCTTGCTGACTGCTTTTAAATATTACCAAGCCGGCTGGTGCCCAAACTAGAATATGTTTAAATAATGCATTATGATACATTTCCATTAGTATTATTCAGCTTCCTTCATGCTTTGAGCACTTCGTAGATGTTTTTGGACGCCAAACCAGAATTTGGTTTCCTGAAAGCGAAATTAAAAAAAAAACCCCACCACTCAAACAGTTGAACAACTGTATGACAAATAGATTTGAACAAGATGATTATTGTCTGAGAGTTATGGGGAGTTGTCTGTTTTCAATGATGTGTGTGCTTTAAAAATACAGCTTTCATCATCACTGTTTTAACATAAATTTAATACATTTTCTTAGACAGTTTTTTTTTTGCATCTAAGAGAATTTAAATGGATTTAATTTTTTTTTTTTACATATTGTGTTGATTGGGTAATGATTCAACTAAATACCTGGTTACTATTCTTTTCTCACGTTCTTTCCCATTTCCCTCTCAGCACTTCTTGCCTGCTACCCCCTTTATTTCTACGGTAACTCCTGTGCCCATAGCAACAACATTGGTGGAAATTTATTTGAAGCTAACAGTTTCATCAATTTTTAGAAAATCCCCCAAACCCAAGTAATTTCTTCTAAGGGACTGTCTGTATGTTCCTGCCATCTGACTACTTGCCAGTTACCCCATGATTTCTTTTTTCTTAGTCTAATTATCATTTTAAAGGAGTAAAAGGAGTAAAGTTCTTTTTTTTGTTCACTAAAACATGCCGCAGCAATCTAGACGAACTCATTTAAACAGTGAACTAACCGTAAACAGCTGCTCCCTCAATAAGCCATTCTTTATAATACCCTTATTACCTTCTAGTGTCTCAAATTCTGATTAGTCAACAGTGCTGATTACTGTATGGCATTCCATTGCCTTGCCTGGCTTGAGCTCAGCTGCTCGATGTGATTACAACACAACTTATGCATTGTTTTTCTCTCGCTTCAAGCTATATATCTTAAAGTGGTCTGAGAAGTTTTTATTTTCAGTTATGGAAAAAGAGACTGCCGTGATGCTTGTTGCATAGGGGTTAGATATTGTAGCAAGGCTTCCCTGCTTGTACTTTTACAATGGTGTGGCAAGACTTGAAAACTGCGATCTCTGCCGTGAGTAAGGTCTGTCATTATATTACATTGGAGTCGAAGGGAAGTGACTTTTGAGATTTACAGGGATATCACAATAATTAGGGTAGCTGCTATACTAACAGCAACCACAAAAAAGATGATGGAATTTGAAAAAGGCAATCAGTGCTCACCAAACTTAGTTTCCATGGCATTCATAATTTTCATTCGAATAGTGTTAGGTTATAAGACAAGCACTTTCGACAGGCTTACTCACTATTAAGAGGAAACATATTAAATACTATCTCTGTAATTCTTACGCTTATTTGTTTGTCCCCTATGGACCACAAAATTTTCTTGCAGCTATCAAGTGGATGGCACTTTGAGGGATCTCTGAATCAAATTCAAATTTCTACACTCCAGTGAAGCTGTTCTGGAATCTCAGACTGATGGGGAAAAGGGGAGTGTTATTAAGTAGTGGGTGGAAAATACTAGGCTGTGCATTTTCTTGTGTTGGTAGCATGTGTGTTTTGATGTCAGGGCACAAGAACGGTATGTTCTGTGAATTATTACATGACTTACGGCTTAATAGTTATCATTGAATAGGCAAATAACTTGGTGCCATTTAAAGTGTGTGTAACCCCACAGATCCCGATGGCACAAACCCCTCTAGAATATAGCTGATGATGCATTACAAATGCAGCTTTGTTTATGTCCTTAAAACTGTGCTTTGGAGTTATTCTGAAAATAGTAAATCTCTCTCTCCCATGTATGTGTGTGAATATGAAGGGGGAACAGATGTTGACTTGATTTTCTTTATCTGCCAGGATCTTAGTTAAGGGAGAGTATAAGGGCAGCAAAGTTAGATACTTGGAATTACAGCAAATGGGCAACAGACAAGATAGTTTGCTCTAGAGACTGTTGACTTCAGCAGAGACAGGATGGAATGGTTATTCAACATGCAGGTCAGCTGATGCTAGCACCTGTTGGACCATGTTATCCACTTGATTGATAAAATATATTGGATATCAGACAATGCTGTGACACAATTTGTTCCACTAAGCAGACATTCCTTATATTTGAGGATAGGAATATTTTTCATCCTGTTCTTCTAAAATCTACTCCTAATGGAGCTATACTAGATGATTTCTACTGGAGCTCAAAAGACACAGGAGTGAGCACTATTCTCCAAAGAGGCACTCAGTGACAACCTAGTATAAGACTTATGGGCACATAAACTGGGCATGATCCAATCAGTTCTTTACTGTTATTTCAATTTCATATTCTTACAGTTTGTAAAAGCTCCATCTTGGCATATCAGTCTTAGAAATCAGTATATTTCTATTCTTCGCTGTAAATAAAAGGCCAAGAAAAGTGTTTTATGGTCTCAAATATACAACTTGTTAAATAGATTCCATAGCCAATTTAAATAAGTCTTGCTGGAGTTTGGTTTTTGAGCTTAAAAAAAAAAAGCATAGGATGAATGTATTTATAAAATCTTTAATAGTTTTCCTCAATTCCTTTTACATCTGAGATTACCTTATAATTTTCTTTAATCTGCATGAACAATAATGATCAATTTTGTCAGTATTATTCACACCTTTTATTAATTTAACATAGATGAATAAATGTGAATGTTGTGAAGAGTTGATTGGGAATAGATTTTAAATTTGACAGTTAGATTACAGGTTACCTAAGAAAAAATGGCTCTTTCTGTAGCTACCTAGTAATTTAATTCTTGTTTGAAATTATTATAATTTATTACAGAGTGTGGATCTTAATGAATGTCTACTATTAAATGAAAAAGGAGAAATTGAAATTATGAAATCCTTTAAACTAATATCTTTAGATCTTTAAACAATTCAGTGGATATTAATATAATTTAGCTTTCTTTCCATTACTGCAGTGACAAAGAAAACCTGCCATAATATTAGTCACTTTGCCTCCAGATCCTACTTATATAACCAAAATTTCTGTGTGAGTAAAAGAGAACAGAAATAAGTGTTGATAGGAAGAAATGCTATTCCTTATATGTATACATTTAAAGATTCCATAATAATGCAGAACTTCTAATACATTAACAGTTTTGCTGAATATAAATAGAATTGTTACTTTAAAGAATTAGTCTATGTTAGTCACTTTTTAAATTCCACAGCCTTTCAGAATATTAACTTTGAAAATGGATAGCTGGTTCAACTCAAGTCAGTTATTTATTGCTTAAGAGGGACTGAGACAAAGAGGGCCTAAGAGGGCCTAAGACAAACAATCTAAAGGTCTATAGATTTTAGCATGCTCTTAACTTCTCAGTTATATATGTTTAAGTTTTGGAAAGTTGTATGTCATAGAATAAAAGGATAGGAATTCTACTGAAAGAAAGAGAAGTATAATCAATTTATTTTATTTATTTTTATTTCTTTATTTGATTTATACACTGCCCTCCCCACAAACAGGCTTAGGGTGGCTTAATATGATATAATTAAAACAACTTTACAATAACAATTTAAAACAGAAAAAAAATCATAAAATACCATGTAAACAAGTTGGATCAGATGTCAGTCAGATTTATTACAATACAATGGTGGGTAGCTGATATTTATTTGGATCCAGGTCACTGATGGGGGATGGCCAGGAGAGGGAAGGGTTATCTGCTGCCTCAACAAAAAGCCCGGTGGAAGAGCTCCATCTTGCAGGCCCTGCAGAACTGTAATAGATCCCGCAAGGTCCTGATCTCATATGGGAGCTCATTCCACCCAGGCCCGAGAAAGCCCTGGCCCTGGTTAAGGCTAGTCAGACATCCCTGGGGGGTGGGTACTGCAAAAAGATGTTGATTTGTGGACTTCAGTGCCCTACAGGGCTCATGTAGGGAGAGGCAGTCTCGAAGGTATGTTGGCCCCTGGTCGTATAGGGCTTGTAGAATGGGCATGTATATTATTTATTTATTTATGCTTTCAATTTGTACCCCGCTCACCCCCGAAGGGCTCTGAGCGGCTTACACGGTGCATGGTGCAGAGACCTATGCAGACACCCTAACTATGGCCACAGTACGTCTGAGGTGGGGGGAGCCCTACCAGGTACCCTCCCGGCTCTGTTCGTTTATCCAGCGAGTGGGCGACTCAACAGACCCAACAATGTTTGTACTATTTTTCATCTGAATGTATGAAATACTTCATGGATATCCAATAAGAGGCACTACTGATAATTACACCTTAGAAGACGTGAGAAGATCCTGATAATCTTGAATGGTGAATGTAGTAAAAAGGCACAATTTCATTGTACAGTATCTGGGATTACTTTTACTGTTAATACATATTCAGGGTCTAATTTTTTAGGGGGAGTAAAACTGTAATAAAGTTGCATGATGAAATTAAAAGTCTACTCTAAGTGTTTATATTATTGTGCTGTCACTGTCACAAAAATACAACTTCACAATAACAAAGAAATTAGTAATGTATATACGAACAGTTAAACTTTGTCAAGTCTATCTTTTGCTTAAATATTTTAAGCCTTGTATGCAGTTTGTTCTGACAAATTATTGTGACTTCTGAATCATTATCATAATAGGCAAAGATTAACTTTTCACAAGTTCATCACCAGTTATGGATGTGTGTGAGAGAAATATAAGCAAAGTTAAAAGTAGATCAAGTACAGAAAAGACAACACACAATTTGCAGTAGGCTGAATGATCTTTGGAGGGGTTTCTTTTGACAAATCTTGATTACAGCCAGCTAACATAAACTGTCATATGTTTCTTCCTGTATCTGATTGTGAGAAGCTTAAAAATGTGAAATATAAGTTAGCCTTAACTTTTCCCAATTTGTCTTCTGTTTCTTTTCCTTTACCTTGCAAAGTATTCTGCTGATATTGTGGATTATGATTGGCTTTACTTTCAGTAGTCAGTCCAATCTCTAGTTGGTAACCATCATGTTGCCTTTAATGAGCCCAATGAAATTTGAACAACTTTAAATCACTTCTGGGTGCCTGTTGCTATTTTACATGACTTGGGACAGATGGTCTCTCTGCTGGATGTTCAGTCTGGAGGTACCATTGCATGCATGCATCTTTTCAAAGGGTACGTCTTTTACACATGGTCAAAATGTGTTGGGTCACATTTCACAACAGGATTCTTGGTGTACTGCCAAAAAAGTTGCAGACAATACCGTTGTGACTATTCTTATGGCACATTTAAGTAATAATGTCAGATTTTAAAAATAATTCTATGAACTAGAGATGCAGTCTCTTCAAAGAGGGTTAAGAGTATGATTATTAGTTTATAATTCTGGATTTCACGTGAAGTATCACTCAGTGCTTTGTTTTGTCATCATTTCCATTGCCCGTAGTTACTGTGCTGCTTTAATATGATGCTTTGGCATCTTGTACTGTGTCCCAACTATTTGCCTTTGATTTCATGGAGGTTGGGATCAGTCCTGTATCTGATTAATTAATGCAATAAAAGCAGGCTGCTGCTAAGAAGAACTTGTCATTTCTAATTTCTACAACATCTGTGGCTTTCTGAGCACTTTTTCTATTATGACTAGACCTTGCATCAGCTAAATATGTTACAGTTATTTTGTTTATTTCTTTAAAAAAATAAGGTTCATTTTTAAAGAATACAGATTTTGTTTTTAAAGTTATATCCCCTTTTCCTGTATTGAGACAAAACTGAAGTTATGTAGCTATTATCTATTATGTACTCATCATTGTCACCAAAATATTTCCAGGATGTAATTATTTTTGAAAAAGGGGAATGGGGTGCAAGGTGTCCAGGCTTCATGTGAGGAGACCCTCTGTTGGCATAACTCATGAGTGACATGTTTAAATGATATAAAATTGAATTTGCCTTAATTTAATTTGTGAGCTTCAGTAACACTAATTTTTGTTTGTTTGTTTGATAGGGCAATACACACAAAATATCTGCAGTGTGTTAAAGCCATGCTGGAGTTTTTGAAGTGATAGGGCTTGTTTGTTTCTTCCTTAATCAGTCACAGAGTTCTTGAAGAAAAGTTTAATTTGCTCTTTGGTTATTAGCTGTACTTAGAAATGACCTTGTGGGGTATGGAAGCATGGCACAGTGGCACTTTCCAGCTGTACACATGGTATCCGTCGGGGTACAATCATGCTCAGTCCCAGCACCGCAGGCTTGGACATATGTTGAGTTTTATTTCTTTCTTCTGACATTAATCCTATTCACCAGCTGTTCTGCAAGCTGCCATTCTTCAGCTTGGAGATTACATTTTTTGGGGATACCAACAAAGGTCTTAGTTGACCAGTGCTCACACCACTTACTGAGAAATATTTGGATTTTATTATTAGCGGGTCTTTTCTCTGCCTCTGTTCTTTGTTGTCTTTGGAGATCTGAGATTTTAACTTAATTTATCATCACTTCTAATTCACTGCTGGAAAGCCCTTAAGAGAACTTTGATTTTCACTGTACGTCTATACCACAACTCCCCCAGTATTTAGAACTTTTGAAAAATAGAATTCACATTATACACATCATCATTTAAGCGACACAAATCAGATGCTTGTTTTTGATATACTCTAATTTGTGCAAAACAACCCACATATTTCCTTTTCATTGTTTTGGTGTTAGTTTTGTAATATATCACCAAGTGAGTTTGAACTATTAAGTACATTATACTCATAAAATATACTAATAAGCAGTATGGATTTCTCCCTTCATATTCCAGATGAGCTGCTCAAAAGCAGGATGTTAAACATCTGTAGTTTAAGTCTTCTGAGACTAACAAATGCATTAATGCTGATAAGAAATGTGGTCTGAATGATAAGGGTACAGACCATGCAGTGTAGAAGCTACAGCAGCCTGATCAAGATCGGATGTATAGTGAAGCAGACCTCAGTCCAAATGTGGTTATGTAACAATGAGTCTTCTATTTGAGTCTTTTGAAATATATTGTATTCATATGAGCAATTTTTAAAAATCCCAGATATAGAGCATTTATTACATTTTTTTAAAAAATAGTGTGCTAAGCAGGTGGATAACATATTAAATCTGAGTTCTGGTTTGCATGCTGTTGGTCAGAATCTAGACAGCAAATTTTCATGGTTATGTGATCATAAGAACATGAACAAACTACTTTTGAAAGCAACAGTAGCTGCCCTAAACAGGACCTATCTGCTAGGTTGCCTATTTTCCTTGCTACTTAACGGGCTCTGTAGTTAAAATGAATGGCCTTTACAGCCTTTATGCAATTCTTTATTGT
>NW_015173144.1:453224-455386 GCF_001447785.1 Gekko japonicus | reverse complement strand
CGCTGCCTCCCTCTCCCGGTCTTCGGCGCTGGCGACGGCCGGTAGGTCAGGGTGTGGGGAGTTCCTCGGGGCGTCATTGTTAAAAGTATATGCTTTTGTGTGAGTGTTTGTCTGTTTTGGCAGGTCACTGCGTGGTGTGGCTGTCTGACTCTCACAGTTTAAAATTTTGGCTCTTTTTGTCGAACTTGTTCGCCACCCCTGTGCTAGCCAGACTTTTCTGTGTTTACTAGGAGGAGCCCTTGGTTATCAGATCTTGCTAAACATATCAACCATCAGGGCTATTTTTGGGCAGGAACGCACAGGAATGGAGTTCCGGCTGGCTCCCAAGTTGGCCACGCCCAGCAGGAACTCATTAGCATAATAGGCCACACCCAACAGCAGGAACTCATTAGGATTGGCTACATTAGGGGTGTGTGGCCTAACATGCAAAGGAGTTCCTGCTACAAAAAAGCCCTGGGTTTTGACAACAAACAAGGTAAACAGAATAACAAGCAAAAGGTGGGTGTGGCTGGATGACCAGACTTCTGGTAACATGGGGGTGTGGCCTAATGTGCTAATGAGCTGTGCTGTCAGGGGTGTGTCCCAATATGCTAATGAGTTCCTGCTGTTGGGTGTGGCCTATTATGCTAATGAGTTCCTGCTGGGCTTTTTCTACAAAAAGAGCCCTGTCAACCATGTCATCATTGGAGCAAGGCAAACCAACCAGGACAAGCTATAGTCATTGCCAGGATATAGCCTCCTAATAAGGTCATTATCATTTTCAACCTATGGTTTCCCTCTTCCTTTAGTTCCATCCAGCTCTATCATTTTGTCTGCACAGCCAGATCTTGCAAAAGGGCAGCCCTGTTAGTGTGGGGTAGCAAAACAACAATATAAAAAAAACCCCTGTGAGGTAGGTGGGTCTTTTCCTTAATTTCTCTCTTTTCCACACTTTTCTCTTTCATTTTGCTGTTTTCCTTCCATGATTTGCCATTTATCCCCTGCCATTATTCCCCCCTCCTTATTTTTCAGTCTTGGTCTCATCTTCTTCTCATCCATACTGGTTGGCAACTTAGAATGTGTTTAATAGCAGTATAACAGCAAACTTTGGTTAATATTATAAACAGAAGGATGGGAGTTAATATTTTCCCCAAATCTACCAAAGTAGATTTCACATGAATGATAATAAAATATTATTTCTATTAATGTTAGGAATAGAATAACAACATAATAATCTGGGGGTAAACGAGGAACAGAATTTAGAATTTAGCTTAGCTTTCACTGCAAATTGACTGTGGGAGGTCTGGAGATAACCTGCCTGTCACAAATGGATAAACAAATGAACATGTAGATTCTTTTATTATTATTGATGCATGGTAACAGCCAGCCAAGTGATTTGTTTTGTTATGATATTTGGTTTGGATCAGGGTCTTATGGGGGGGTCCAGATGGAATCTTTGGCTGTGGTCACATGGCAAGCTTACTGTGATTTGTTCCCGCTGTATATTTGATTGGGGATATTTTTTGTGGGTTGGGATAATCACACATCCCTCCCTGAACTGCTTGCATCATCCATATAGCTGTGCCGCCCAACTGGCAGCATAAGTTTTTTTAAAAAACTTTTCTTTGTGCATGTACTTAAATAAAAGTGACATACGTCACCCAGTGAGTCTCGTAACAGAATGGGAATTTGAACTTGGATCTTCTGGTCCCAGTCAATCAATATCGGTTTGGGAAAAAAATGACCACAACTTTTATTGAATACAACTGCAGGAGCACGCACAGCATGGTGATGGATCCTGTATCAGGTGATCGGCCTACTCCCTAATATACCCCTTCCCTAATATACCCCTTCCCCCAGCCCACCTGCCAGGGGAGAACCACAAAGTGGCAAAGAGTGATTAACACATGGAATTCACGGCCACAGGAAGTGGTGGCGGCTACAAGCATGGACGGCTTCAAAAGGGAATTTGATAAGCATATGGAGCAGAGGTCCATCAGTGGCTATTAGCCACAAGGTATAGATAGGGACTCTGGAGCAAGTAATGCTCTGTCTTCTTAGTGCTTGGGGGGGTCAACAGTGGGAGGGCTTCTAATGTCCTGGCCCCACTGGTGGACCTCCTGATGGCACTGGTATTTCTGGCCACTGTGTGATACAGAGTGTTGGGCTGGATGGGCCATTGG
>NW_015173144.1:421837-453099 GCF_001447785.1 Gekko japonicus | reverse complement strand
TTCCTGTGAAAGTCTCCACTCCAAAGACCCCTTAAAGGAGTTCCCAAAGTGGGGGAGGTGGGCACACAGGCACAGCCTCCCCCACAAAAGGATCCATCCCAATGCCAAAACCACCCAACCTAAACTATGCTGAATGTAGTGACACAAGGAACCGAGTGAACCAAAATGCAACCTGTAACAACCAAAGGTGAGGGCGGGCGGGAGGGAGAGCTGGAAACAACTGGGGGTGAGGCCCAGGTGGCAGCCCACCTAAATAGGGAAGGGGCAGAACCAGCCTGAGAACATGGGGACCTAGGCCAGTCTGGAGCTCTGCCCCCCCTCCCCGGACAGTCCCAGGATGGTCTGATTGGCTAGCCACGAGCTGCTGCCTGGGTGCCACGAGCTACATGTGGCTGGCTGGGCGCCAGTGATGCAGACCTCTCTTGATTGCTTCCGGCCCACAAATGTGGTCCCTTGATTAATCGAATGCTTCATGATGAGAGTGAAGCCAGAAATCTTTGGGTTTTCTTTTTCCCTTGCTTCCCCCTCCCCTTCGGTCTAACAACAGTGTGCGAGAACATCTGGATTCAGTGTCATCATGTTGCCGCTAACTTAAGGTGACCCTCTCAAAGGGGCTTTCAAGGCAAGTGAGCAGCAGAGGTGGCCTTCCATTGCCTTCCTCTGCAGAGTCTTCCTTGGTGGTCGCCCTTCCAAGTACCAACCTTGCTTAGCTTCTGATATCTGATGAGATCAGGGTGTACCATGCCACCTTCCCTCCTTTGGCTTGTTTCTTACTTACAAAAAATATATATATAAATGCCACTCATTTGCTTCACCATGCCACTATCTGTTCCTCCTTGGTAAATTTCCCTGTATTCAATATGAAGCAAAGATTGTGAGTATTAAATCTTCAATTTAGGTTTAGTGTTAGGTTAGGGTTAGTTTGTACCCTTATGTAGCTGTCGGGTTTTGCTTGGGACCTGTCCGTGCCATAGGACCAGCAAGAGTTGAGGACTTCAGCAAGCTAGGGAGTTGGCAGTCCTTCATCTCACAGGTGTACTTACTTGAAGAAAACAGGTAGTGCTTCGGGGGGGGAAAGGTTTATTCACAGTTCAGCATATATGCAAGGTCCCGCTCAGGATAGTTCCATCACTCCCTGGCCACCCAGGTTCCCTCACCTTCCACTGTCTCAGTGGCTGCTATGACCGTCAGTCTCCAGCTCCTCAGTGCAGCCGTCCTTAAATCCACCTCAATACTTGCCTTCCATCCGGGTGACATGGGAAGTGCCCCAGCCCACACTGCCCTCAACATCTTCTCCACCCTAGAGGACACCCTCTCCAGACTGAGCGGCTCCAGCTCCCAACAACCAGCCCTGATCGAAAGGGTGCTCTTCCAGCCAGATTCGGGCTATGGGTTTGCAGGTGCCTCTTGGTTCTTAAAGGCACCCTTCCACTCCTTAGCTTATATTGCAGACTTCTTTTGAGTTCTTAGGCAAGGCCTATCCCAGGCCTTTTGACCCTAAGGTTGCTGACTCCAGGCTGGGAAATTCCTGGAGATTTGTGGGCGGAACCTGGGAGTGCTGAATTCGAAGAGGAGAGGGAGTCAGCAGAAATGTGATACCCCAGAGTCCATCCTCCAGAGCTGCCATTTTCTCCATGGGAACTGATCTCTGTAGTTTGGAGATTGTTTGTAATTCCAGGAGAAATCTCGGCTCCACCTGAACACGGGCATCCCTTTGGGACCCATCAAACTGAACAATGTATTACGGCTTACTGGGTGGTTGATAATCCCTATGTTTAGCAGGTGTTAGCACTGTATATTTTGGCGAGCATTGTTTTGCATAAATTTGATTGCCATTTTGATTACATATTGACTTTGCTGGTTGGTTATATACATTTATATTTTGGGGTTATATGGAGTTGGATCCTAAGTAAGCCTGCCAACTTGTGTTGAGAAATTCCAGGGGATTTGGTAGTGAAGCTCGGGAAGGGTGGGGTTTGGGAAGGACCTCCGTGGGATATAATGCCATAGAGTTCATACTCCAAATAGGGTTGCCAGCCTCCAGTTGGGGCCTGGGGATCTCCCGCTTTTACAACTGATCTCCAGCTGAAAGAGATCAGCTCCCCTGGAGAAAATGGCTGCTTCGAAGGGTGGACTCTATGGCACTGTACCATGCTAAGGCCCCTCCCCTCCCCAAACCCCACCCTCTCCTGGCTCCACCCCCAAAGTCTCCAGGTATTTTCCAACCCAGACATGGCAACCCTAACTCCAAAGCAGCCATTTTCTCCAGGGGAACTGATCCCTGCAGTCTGATGATCAGTTGTAATTTTTGGAGCTCTCCAGGCCCCATCTGGAGATTGGTATCCATAACTCTAGGGCTACTTCCAGTATTCAACCAAGGGACACTTTCAGTAGGGCAAGATTATCTCTGATTCTCCCTCCCACTGCAGACCACTGACTTCCATCAACAACATTTTGGGGAGTGCTGTAGGCTGCTCTGGGAAGGGACTAGGAAATTTCTGTTCCATGAGCACACCTCCACTCTTGGTGCTTGGGATCTTTGTTTACCTTATGTCATTATAGTAATGTGTAAAAGTGACATAGAAATATCTGGGAGTTGAGGAGCAAAGGGAACTCATTGGCTTTCAGGTCAAAGAACCAAGTCAGAGAAGCAGAGTGTGAATGGATTCAAAGCTAGTCTGGATTCAATCATATGTCTAGGAAGTGGGGTCAGTGCAATGTTACATCAGAAATGATGGCTCAGGTGCTTCTGCCGATTCCATCTCCAGGACTTTGTTGGCTTCTGCTCTAAATCTGCCCAGACATGGGGCTTCATCAGTGCTTATGAAGTACTAACCTTCTTTGCACAGAAGCTGAAGCTCTCTGGGGTGTGGAAGTGAGCTTGGTGTGTGTGTGTTCTTTTCGTTCATGCATAACCTGCCTTCTTCCTCAATGGGGACTCAAAATGATTTACAAAGCTCTGCTGTCCTCTATTTTATCCTCACAACAAACGTGTGAGGTAGGTTAGGTGAGAGTCACCTAGCAAGCTTCCGTGGTAGAGTGGGGTTTCCTTTCTGCACCATGAAACGCCTGGAACCCCCAAATGTTAGGGTTGCCAGGTCTGGGTTGGAAAATACCTGGAGACTTTGGGGGTGGATCAAGGAGAGGGCGGGGTTTGGGGAGGGGAGGGTCCTCAGCATGGTACAGTGCCATAGACTCCACCCTTCAAAGCGGCCATTTTCTCCAGGGGAGCTGATCTCTGTCAGCTGGAGATCAGTTGTAAAAGCGGGAGATTCCCAGACCCCACCTGGAGGCTGGAAACCCTACCAAATGTGCTAGATCAAGGTACTGATTTCTTCATGCCTATGAAACTATTCCTTCAGTATCCTACACATTGAATGTTGTACATTTACAGGTGTCCCAATTACAGTGCAAAAGGGGGGGGGGAAGAGACCAGAAAAGACTTGATAGCTGCCTCTTTCAGAAGTAAACTGTGAGCTTGCAAGCTTGTATTGAAATACAGTGTTGTAGGGTCAAAGTAATAATTTGTGAATCAGCGTTTCAGTGTGGACTGAAATTTATTCCTCTGCAGTTTTTATTGGTGAAAATACACTTCCCCCAATTCCTATGTTAAGACATTTCAACCTTCTGCCTCTCAGCGAGTCTTTAAGTTACACACTACCATAATAGACCTACGTGAAAAGTTCTCAGGGTTTCCTTTCAGCAGTCTCTGAGAACTTGAGATGAAGGACACATTGTTGGCTCTCTAACGTCAAAATATGCCTATTAATATGCACCGTCTGAGAGCCAACACTATTTTAAAAATTAAAAAGTCCTGGGGATTAAGGCTGTAATGCAGTCATGGTTGCTTGTTATTACAATAGGAGTTCTTCCACATGTATGCCAGTGGCCAGAACTGCAGACTTTCAACTTGGAAAGTGTCATAAAAATTAGTTCTGTGATTTTTGAGAGACGCCTTTCTTTCCTTCACCTGGAAGGAGGTTCTGAAATTCTGCAAACGTCTTGTGTTATATGCCTTTGTGTTTCTCAACAACTAATGCATTGCTTTATATTTGACACATTGTTTGCAAATGTTATGCGGTTAAGAAATATGTTCAGCAGATGTCGAAGCTCTTTTTAAAGGAGCATCTTGTTCAAGTATTTCTGTTTCCTAGATTCCACCAATAGAAGTTACCAAGATAAGGGATATGAAAGTGTACTGCCCATGTTAAGATCTGAGAGACGTGCTGAGTCATTTTATATAAATGGGCCCATGGACTATGAGCTTAATTTTTGTTACCTCTCTGATCATCAAGAGATGATGGCGTATCATATGATGACATCTATCAGAATCAACAGAACAATTTTGTATTTTGTGTATGAAGGTTATTTTGTAGTAAGCAGACCAAAAGACAGGTATGCAACAGCCAAAACTTGTCCTGAAACTCCAAAGAGCCGCTGCCAGCCAGGGTAGACAGTACTGACCTTGATAGACCAATGGTGTGACTTAATCTAAAAACAGCTTCTTGATCACATGTTCAAACAACTAATAACCTGGAAGTTCGGTTTGTCAGGTGGGCATACAAAACCTGTAGTTATTACATGCTGTGTTTGCTGTGGGAAATGCCAGCATACCTTTGGTAAACATCTATGGATATGTGTCAGGTTTCTCAGTTGTGTGTACATCATGTATTCTTTTCTTCCACATTTGCTGTGGAAAACATCAGTGTTACGTTGGTATTACCCACAGCAAACATAGCATGCATGGATGGGTGTATGTTTAAAGATTTGCATGGTCACATGTCATATGTATTTGCTGTGGGAGAACCAGTATAAGATCATATCCTAAAACATTTGGAATTTGAGGAGTTGGTCTTTAACATGCAAAGAAGGCTGCAGTGCTTGCAGTTGCACAAGCTATAGTTATGGGGGTTTAGTTAAGTTGAACAGTGGTAGATATAGATTGGTCTCCATGGGTGAGCCATTTTAGAGCATCCTTGGTAGTTCACACCATCCTCTCGGCTTGTCTGTTGGTCACCGGGTGGAAGGGAGCAGACTGCACGTGCTGGATGAAGTTCTGTTCCAAGAACTCCTGGAACTCCCCTGAAGTGAAGGCCCTTGCGATCATGGCAGGAGTGGGAAAGTTCCATGATTACCTGTACGGCCGCCCCTTCACCATCGCTACCATCCACAAGCCCCTGCTCGGTCTCCTCACCTCGGACCGCCAGATGCCACAGATGCTGTCACCCAGGGTCCTGTGCTGGTTCATATTTCGGGGGAGGGTACCAATATGCCTTGCAATACCGCCCCAGGAAGGCTATGGGTCATGTGGACGCCCTTAGTTGCTTCCCTCTTAGCTCTGTGGACCCAGACCCTGCGCACCAAATTTTGAGGGTGGAGGACCTACCAGACCACCCTCTGCATGCCAATGATATTTCCTGCCACACCACCAGGGACTGCATCCTCTCCCGCAGTTTGGACTGGGTGGGGAGGGGATGGCCTACTGACCAGGTGGAACCAGAGTTCACAGCGCTTACATCCCACAAAGATGAGCTCTCAGCTCATAAGGGGTGCCTCCTATGGGGAAGCCAAGTTTTGGGAGACTTGCACAAGACCCACCAAGGAATCGTGAAGATGAAAGCACTGGCCAGGAGCTATGTGTGGTGGCCAGGTATGGACAACGAAATCGAGACCTCGGTACAGCGTTGCCAGGTCTGCCAGGAGACATGCCCCGAACCTCCGAAGGCCCCCGTTCATCCATGGGAGTCCACCCACATGTCGTGGGCATGGTTACATGTAGACTTTGCCGGCCCATTCCAGGGGCAGCTGTTCTTTCTCCTAGTGGACTCATACACCAAGTGGCTAGAAGTTGTGCCAGTCTCATCCACCTCATCCTGTGCAGCCATCCGGGCTCTGAGACATATCTTTAGCACCCATGGTTTATCGGACATGCTTTCTTGTCGAGCAGGTGGTGGAGTGGCTCCGCGAGCACGACTTTATGGGGCAGGAATGAGTGGTAGAAGTTCAGAAGCCCCAAGAAAGCTTGCAGCTTGGCCTTTGAGGTGGGAGCGGGCGCGTTTGCGATGGCGCAAACCTTGTTGGGGGCTGGATGGATGCCATCTGTGTTCACGGTGAACCCCAGGATCTCGACGTGGGGGACCCCCGTGAGGCATTTCTCCTGCTTCACTTTCAGCCTGGCAGAGTGGAATCGTTGCAGCACGGTGTGGAGGTGGGTGGCGAAGTCTTCTTCTGTGGGGGCAGCGAACAATACATCCTCAAAGAAGGGATGGACTCCAGGGATGCCTTTCAAGTGGGAGTCCATCAAATTCTGGAAGATTCCCCGGGGCCATGCTCATCCCAAACTGTAACTGCTCGACTCTGAATGCACCCCGGTGTGCGACAATGATCTGTGCCTCAGCAGTTGGTTGTTGTTGATATGCTTGGGCCAAGTCCAATTTACTGAAGACCTTGGCCCCTGCCAATGTCGGTAGGACATGGCTGACTACAGGCACTGAGTAAGCGTGCTCTGTCAGTGCCTTGTTGATCATACATTTATAGTCCACGCAGATGCGGACGTCTCCATTAGGCTTAATTGGGGTTATGATGGGGGTCTCCCAGGTGGCATAGGGAACCAGCTCTAACACTCCTTGCACCACTAAGTGGTCCAGCTCCACCTCAATTTTGGGCTTGAGCGCAAACAGGACTCTCCGGGCCTTGAGGTGGATGGGCCGCACTTTGGGGTTAAGTTGGAGTGACACTGGGGGCCCCGTGTATTGGCTGAGGGTCCCATCGAAGATGTCAGGGAATTCATCATACACCTGGCTGAAGTCTGAGGGCTGCACATGATGCACCCCATTACCTTGAACCCCAAGGGCATGAACCAGGACAGTCCAAGCAAGCTGGTGAGCTGTCCTTCTACCACCACCAAGTCTAACACTCCCTCAAACTGCCTGTATTTTATATGGAATTTGCCCCACCCCTTAATGGCCACCTCATTTTTTTGAAAATCCCGAAGAGTAAACCCAGTGAATCTGAGGCAGGGCCCCCCTTGTGGACAGATCATCTGGAGAGTCTCTTCTGAGATGATGGAGATGGAGGACCCCGTGTCCAGTTCCATCTTGCAGGGCACTCCCGCAATAAGCACAGTCACTTTTATTTTATCTGGGGTGTCCCAGGGCAAATTCAGTACCTGCTGTTGATGAACGGCAGTGGTGTGCAGGTCCGCTGCCTCCTGGTGCGCATTGGTGCGTCTCCAGGTTCCCTTGGAGTGGCAGGCATGGACGATATGGCCGGTCTTGCTGCAGGCCCGGCAGGTTGCATCTCTGAAATGGCAGAAGCAACGTTGGTGAGCCTCTCCGCAGCTGGCACAGGGCGTGTGTGCGATGGTCTCCGCTGGCCGAGCGGCGGCAACAGAAAATCTTGCGTTGCGGGGAGCTGGGTGACACACCTGATGGGTCTCCTCATCATCTGACGCTTCCGAAGCTGAAGGGATGGAGGCCTGGTGCGCAGCGGAGGTCTGATGGTCTCGCCTGTATTTCTCATAGGCGGTGGCCTCGTGTAGCGCTTTTACTAGCATGAGGTCCTCCTGGCCGATGAGCTTTCGGTGTAGTTTCTTCTCTCTGATGCCCATCACAAACCAGTCTGGGAGGGTTTCGTCGAGATTTGTGAATTCACAATTGAGGGCCAGCCGGCAAAGGTCTGCCACGAAGTTGGCGGCCGTCTCGTTGGACTTTTGTTGGCACATGTAGAAGTCCACATGGCATGCCATCTTCATGGGTTGAGGCATGAAATGGTCGGTGAGCACCTTGATGATGTTGTTGTACTTGGCTGCTTCCAAGGTTATTGGCGCGATGAGGCCCTGGACTAACCTCAGTGTTGTGACCCCACAGGCACTGAGCAGGAGAGCCTTCTTCTTGGCTGCACCCTGGATGCCCTGGAACACTATGTAGTACTTGAGCCAGTCCACCCAGGTTTCCCAAAGCTCTGGGTGAGCGGGGTCAAATTCCGGCAGATGTCCTGGAGCAGCAGCCATGGTCCCAGTAGTGATGCGATGCGCTTGGCACTGGAACTCGGTGCGTGGTGCGGTGCTGGACTGGCTCAACAGGAGCCCATCCTCGTCGCCACTGTTAAATAGTGGGTTCCGTGGATGAACAAGCTCCTAGTCTTGTGATCAGCTCTACTTTATTTAGTGATTTCGTCATTTCAGCAAGACCAAGACTGTAGACCAAAGCCTCAGCTCGGTTATATTGCATGCAATGGCCACACCCCAACACACCCCACTCCCAATGATAGGCTATTTACAAATCTTAATCGGTTACTGCCAGAATCCTGTTGGTCTATTGTTATTCGGCTCCAAGCTCACCCTATCTCTGGCAGCACAGTTCTGCAGTGTTTCAGCCCCAATACATAACAAACAGCACTCTCCTTTTCCTATGGAAACTACAACTGATGCTGAAGTATGCCAAACATTTATCGGCTCAGTCCTGAACTAGCTGCAGCAGCCTGCATAAAACAGTATCTCCTGGGCTGCATTTTCCCTCCTGGTCTGAGATCCCCTGACTGGAACCTGGTCCTCCAAGATCAGCCCTGCCTGGTTGCTTTCCCAGTCCTGTAGCCCCCTCACAGAGTCATCTCAGTACTAACTCCTGTCCCTCGAAATCCTCCGCTCCTGTTGCAGGTTCTCGCTCCGGGTCTCCAGTTCTAGGAGGAGTTTCCTTAACTACCCCTAAGTCCTTACTGCTAGTTCTGGGGCTTGCTTCTTCTCCCTGTCCCAATGACTCCTCTGCCTTCCTCCCACTCATTGCTTTGACACTCAGACCGTCTCATGCCTTTCTTCCCTGTTTACAGTGCTGAGTGCTCTGGCTGCTGGTGCACCTGCTCCTCTCGCTGCTGCATCTGCTCACACAGCTGTTGGGCTCTCTGTTCCTGCTGCGCCTGAGCTCTCTCTAGTCCCCTCCACCTTCTGAAGCCTCCTCCTTTCTGTGGCTCTCCCCCTAGTCAATACTATCGGCCTTCTTTAAAAGCCCTGACTGCTCGTGTGGACCTCACTCTCCCACTTATGGCTGCTCCCTCCTGGTGTGGGCATGTTTAACCCTGTCCAAGCCATGGGAGACCACCGGCTGCTGGCTGGGCTCCACCAGTCGGTCACACACGTATTAACTGTTGAAGCCCTAAATGGTCTGGGATCATGGGACCATCATACCTAAAGGATCACCTCTCCTGTTATGACCTCCTGTGATGTCGTCATTCTGCTGCACATGGACTTTTGGTGGTGCCTGGCTTCAATTTGCTCATTTGAGTGCAACAAGGGTGAGGGCAGTTTTCATTGTGGCCTCAAGCTGGTGGAATGCTTTGTCTGAGGAGACTTGTGCCCTGCGGGACCTGTCTGCCTTCCATAGCACATATAAGATGGAATTATTCCACTGGGCATTCCACTAATGTAATTCTGGTAGACTCTACGATTAATGCTGTTAATTTTTTAATGTCAAAAGTTTCAGTTTGCTGTGTTCTGAATTTTTAACTGGATGTTATTGAAATTATGGTTTTATTCTTGTTATTGTGTGGCTATGTTGTTCGCCACCCCGAGCCTCATTCTGAGGGTGTAGCAGGCTAAAAATCCAATAAAAGAAATAAAAGAAATGGTTGTCCTTTGGCCACAGTGCTCTTGTTTTGGCTGCTTCAGTACAATCCCTTAATGGTTTTGGCCACCTCAGTACAGTCCCTTAATGGATACAATCTGAAAGGTACTGTTCTTGGATTGCACCTATATCCACATCTGTAATACATTAAAGAGCCTTAATTGAAATCATTTTTGGTTACCCATAAAAACTGAAATATCCAAATTCTTTGCCCTTATCCTCTCTGCCGCTGCCATCAGTAGTTACAGTGAAACCAGTGGGAGCATTTCTGTGAGCAAGGTTAGTCAGGTAGCCATTTCTCTTAAGAGTAACTGAAATGAAATGCTGCCGTTTTCTCAGAAACTACCTAGAGGAGTTCTGCTTGGAGTAATTAATTGTTCCACCCGCCAAGCGTGAATATTTGTGGCAGCTCTTATTTATTATCCCTCTTTATCATTTAATCCAGTTTGCGAAATTGTTATCAGCATCAGTATAACTTTGCACACTTACATTTGCAATAACGTTTCCTTTATTGTACAGTACTACTTTGTCAAATCAGTGTTTGTAAAAAAAAAAAAAGAACAATTTGCCAAGTTTTCGTCTTTATTAACTGTTCACAGATAATTGAAATTGCCGGTGTCATGCATGTACTGTATTGGAGCCATCTGTTACCTGAAATTTAGTTTGGCAACGTGCCATCCAGTTGATAGCGTGTGTGCGGACCAAAAAGAGCTTTTCATTTCTATTTCTTACTTGTAACCATATGTTCCATTCAAATAGCCACAGCATTAGTTTAAAAACTCGATTAACACAGTTTATGTTGGATTACCACATGACATTTGTGAAACAAAATGCGTTTCATTCACTTTTAATATATGCTGTCTAATTTGTATTCATTCATGGCAAATGCTAAGGCAGGAGTCCCCAACCCTCTTCAGCCTGCTGGGCACCCTTGGAATTCTAACACCAGGGTGTTGGGTACAATCACAAGCTGGCTGCCATGGGAGGTCAGGCCAGCCTCAAAATGTCAGGGACTGAGATTATAAATAACGTTGATAGTAGATTTTCAACATCGTAGGCAGGAGCTCTGTTTAACTAGATGCCTTGTTCTCGTGTACACACAAAATAAGTATACATTAAGTTGGCTGAGAAATCATTGTCTGTCAGTTGTCTGTGTTCATGTGAGCCACGGTTGTTTAGTGGTTGGAGTGTTAGACTAGGAACTTGGAGACCCAAGTCTGGATTACAGCTCTGCCGTGGAAGCTTGCTGGGTGAATTTGGGCTACAGGGCTCTACTGGTAGCAGGAGCTCCTTTGCATATTAGGCCACACACCCCTAGTGTAGCCAATCCTGCAAGAGCTTACAGAGCTCTTCTTACTGGGGCTACTGTAAGCTCTTGGAGGATTGGCTACACTAGGGGTGTGTGGCCTAATATGCAAAGGAGCTCCTGCTACCAGTAGAGCCCTGCGAGTCACACATCCTCACCTTGCCTACCTCACAGGGTTGTTGCGAGGATGAAATAAAGGAGAGGAGAATGATGTAAGCCACTTTGGATCCCCACTGGGGAGGAAGGTGGGGCATAAATGAACAATTTTTTGTAGACATGTAATGCATTTATGGAAAAAGAAAAAAACACACACAATCCTTTACATAAAGTACTTCACATAAAGCCACAGTCTGTGTTATACCATAAACGTCAAAAACTCCAAAAGCCCTACCCAGTCCACTTTCTAAAAGCATCCAAAGATGCTGGTGAGTGCTTGTACTAAGGGATGACTAAACTTTTAAAAATGCCATTCTGATCACATGTTGACTTGCCTACCTGGTACAAGGGTGGCAGACATTACGTGTGGTCTAGAGAGGCTGGTGGACAGTACTGGGGAGTAGCCAGTGGCCATGGTACATGTTGGCACCAACAACGTGGGGAAATGTAGTGGTGTGGTCCTGGACGAAAGATTTAGGCTGCGAGGCAGGAGACTCAAGACCGCCAATGTCAGGACCACCAATGTAGCCTTCTCAGAAGGTCTGCCACATGCAGGGCTAGCTAGACAGGCATAAATTAGGAGACTAAATGCATGGATGAGATGATGGTGCAGAGAGGAAGGATTTAAGTTTGTTAGGTACATGGTCACTGAAACTACTGGGGGGACACAATCCTGGACTTTTGTCCTCCTTCATTTAGCTGTCTTACTGTCATGATATGCGTTCCTGTATCAGAGTTTGCTCCAACCCATCTAGTAAAATGATTGATGTCCTTCTAAAGCCCCGGTCACACGGGGGAAATTGACGTGGCCAGAGTGCGGCTTTTTAGAGCCGCACCAAAAGAGACATGCAGCGGCGGGATCAGACAGATCCCCTGAGCCACCGAGCAGTACCTCCCCGGCACGATCAGATGCCGGGGGGAGGGGGAAGCCACAGAAGGTAGAGCGAGGCAGCCGGCTGCACATGTGTGCCTATGCGCAGTTCGGCCAGGAGCCTCGAATGCTCCTGAAGACAGGCACGCCGGCGATCCCACGGCCGCGCTTCCTGCAGCATTTCAGGTTGGTGCTAGCAGTTCCTAGGGTTTTTTTAATGTGCGTTTTCGGCCTGAAGGGACGGGTCGGGGACGGGTGCATACCGCTTCCCAGATGTTGCGGTGTGATCACGCCCATTTGCTGCGCCCTTGATCCGTTCCTCTTCTGGGCCAAAACCTCCCGTGTGACCCGGGCCTAAGTGTTGTATGTAAGACTGATGAAGTATGCACAACATATGTTTACCATGGGGTCATTGGTCCTTTACAAAGGCTTCAGCAAACCTTGGTCTCATATAGAAAGTGGCAAAGTTAATCTAAAATTAAATGGTAACCATGAGTTGGACACACATAAAATGGGAATGCCCCTTTCCTAGAGCCTGACAGATCAACTTGGCTGGGAGGGCGGGGTATAAATTTGAGAAATAAATAAATAAACTCAACATAATGGATGGAGCTCATTTCAAAGTATTATTATTAAATATTACTGTCTAACAGTTGGTGTTTTCAAACATCCCTTTGATTTGGGGGTCAAGTTTGTTATGATTAGTGGGGAACTATTTTATGGAACTCTATTTTCTTTGGAATTTTTTTAAGTGATGAAGAAAGTACAGTTCAATTAAATTATAAATATGTTTCCAGGTTTGAGGTTGAAGTCTGAGAAGTCCCCAGAGCTACCCTTTTTGATGCCTATATTCATTTAGGAAAATTGACTGAAGTTGAAGTAACAAATATGACGACAATATGGTGTTTTCCCCCTTTAGTCACTGTGTGATAATTTATCAGTGACTGTGGTCTCAGTAACACATCGATCTGAAATATGAATTAATTCCAAATATTTATCCTAATTGAAAAGTACCCCCTGACCCTTAAATATTCTTCTGTCATCTCCCTTTATGCCACCTTGCCTTTGCTACACTCAAGTATCTTTCCTATTTACTTCCTTTGTCTCCTCCCATTTTTATCTCTGTCTTTTCTCTCATGCAAATGTTTCTTCTCTAATGTCTGAACTGCCAGTCCACCCCACATATTGCTTTTTTCACAGTTTGTTTCCAAGATGAATTTCAGAATGCAGGTTCTTAGAAGAAGAAGAAATTGGATTTATACCCCGCCCTTCACTACCCAAAGGTGTCTCAGAGCGGCTTACAAACTCCTTTCCTTTCCCTTCTCCTCCCCACAACAGACACCCTGTAAGGTAGAAGAAGAAGAAGAGATTGGATTTATACACAGCCCTTCACTACCCAAAGGTGTCTCAGAGTGGCTTACAAACTCCTTTCCCTTCCCCTCCCCACAACAGACACCCTGTGAGGTAAAATCATAATAATAAGAGATTGGATTTATACCCCGCCCTTCACTACCCAAAGGTGTCTCAGAGCGTCTGACAAACTCCTTTCCCTCCCCCTCACCACAACAGAAACTGCTCTTTTTCAAGGACAGCTCTTATCGGAACTACGGCTTGCCCAAGGGCATCCAGCAGGTGCAAGTGGAGGAGTGGGGAATCAAACCGGGTTCTCCCAGAATAGAGTCCGCACACTTAACCACTACACCAAACTGGCTCTCTTACTTTTAAGGCAGTAATTCCAGCCCCCACTCTAGGTCAGTGCTTTTTAATGTTTGTCTTTGCTGGGAGGGGCCATGGCCATCTGCTTAGCATGCAGGTCTCAGGCTCAATCCCTCAGGTTCATCTCCAGTTAAAAGGATCAGTTTATAGGTGATGTGAAAGGCCTCCACCTGAAACCTCAGAGAGCCACTGCCAGTCTGAAGACTTAGCATGCCAGATTCAGTGTAAGGCAGCTTCATGTGTGCTCTTAAAACAATTTTTAAAATGTGCTATAAATATATAGATCGCTAATAAAAGTGCAAAATTCATTTTTCCCCTGTTACCAGATGGACTGATAATTTTTCTGAAGAATTTATCATGGACTTGTATTCCGTCTCTTACGTATGTCTAATTACTGTAGTTGTTTTCCAGATTGTACCTGTGCCCCTATTTTAAAAAGGCAACCGTCTATTTAGAGGCTTTAAACAAAGATAACAAACTCTAAGGGCGGATTGCACTTGTAGAAAGCATCTGTTTCTCATGGAAGTATTACAGAATTTGAGTCCAATAGCACCTTAAAGCTCAACAAAATTTCTGAGCATGTAAGTTTACTTTGTCAGATACTTTGCTATGGAATTATTGTTTCATATGTAACAGAAGAAAAATGCAAATGAATCCAAAGATAAAAATCTGCTTGAATAACTGGAAGGATGAGAACTGCTCTTGAACCTCTTATAGCATTGTATAAATTGTTGTATAGACTCAACCATTTATGGAACAGCTTTATAAGCTATTTTCCTTCTACTCAGTTATTTTTTTATTCACTTTAACTGCCTGCCACTTCAGTGACTTGGGTTGTCAGCTGCAGCTGGCAAACTGATGGGAGGAACAGGGGGGTAGGGACAGGTGCTCTGGCACCACACCGGCACACAGTGTTACTTTTGGCCAAAAAATAATTAAAGTGATGATGTCATGGTGATGCTCTAGGACTTTGGGTGAATCCTAGAGAATTGCCCCGACAACATAATGCCAGCTGGTTTTTTCCCCCTCAGAAAGTGACATCATATACCAGTGTGACACTGCCATGCCCTTCATTTCCCCCTCCCCAGTGGTCTTTGGAGCAGCAAAGGGAACAGGGGAAATTGCTGAAAGGTTTCTTGCTATAGTCGGAAATCTAGTCCCCCCATCGGTAAATGCCAGTTTGATTATCTCTCCTTATATATAAAGCTGTTTTGGGGTGAATGTTCGACACGCTCCCACAGCCTTTGGCCCGCTGACTTGTCACTCACAAGGTCTCTCCATCCATTGGTGGCTGTGTTGCCTGCGTCCCACCCACAGGCGCAGCACGCACCAAAAATCAAGTCAGAACAGAACTTCACTGCAGCAGAGAGGATGCCTTGCCTGGCCAGGGCCTTGACTTCTAGCCTCCTCCTTCCCTGGCCTGGCTCCATGCCGCTCAGGCCCACCTTGACTGCCTGCTTCTCCGGCCCCCACAGGCTCTGGCGCTCCCGGGAGTGGGCCCATCCCTCGCCACTGTCTTCCTGCCGCTGCTCCTTGGCATATGACGGCCTTGCGGGCCCCAATTGGCTTCTTCCCCTACCGCTTCCCCCATTCCGCTGCCGCTGGCCTCTCTGCCACTTCGCCCACCCTGCTCTCCGCCGTGCCTTGCTAGCTCCAGGTCGGTGAGGGGCCGTGGGGTGTGTCTGGAAATGGTGTGTGTGGGGGGGGTGTGTGTGTGAGAAGCCTCCAGGCCCACCTCAGCAATGAGGCCATCACGACCCATTCTGTCACCCCTCCACCGCAGGCTCCAGGGAGGGGGTGGCGTGGTGGGGGGCCCTGTGTGCAGCCGCAGAGGGACCTGTTTCTAGAGCTCGTTTCCTTCCTTTTGCAATAGGCTTTGTTCCTAGTTAATAATAATATTATTAGATCCATAGGAATAAGTCTTCCAGTATGTTGTGGATAATTTTAAGAGTGTCCTTTCAGTATTGGCTGGACAGTACCATTATAGACAGCCTTATCTGAAGCAACATTGTCTTACTTTTTATATTGTTTTATTGGCATTTGATACTTATTCTTACTAGTTGTCGCAGGCAGCGGCTGGGAAGGTTCTCTACTGGCTGCCACCACTCTGGTATGCTTGGGAGGGCCCAGAGTACCCACCCTACCCCTTTTTATAGTACTTTTACAACAGGTTTCTCCTTGTACGTGACCAAATGAGGCTTGAGGACCCAGGCAGAGTAACAACTAGTTTTATTAAGAGATTTAACAACAACTTTAGATCTATAACAGGTAGGAAAAATGAGCAAAGTAAAGGCAGGTAAGTCAGTAAAATAATAAATCCTAACGCATCTCTTTGCACAGTCCTAGCCTCCCCTAGGTACCTGTTCACAGTCTAACCCACCCTTTTTTGGATACAGCAGCTTCCACCAGCCCTGCTTCCTGAGAGAGAATGCCTTCCCACTCTGAGTAAGGCCTTTTATCTCCTTTTCCCAGGCACCACCCTCTGTTCCCCTGCTGGTGTAGTTTTTCCCTCCAAAATCTCCTGTTACCCAATCTCAGGGTCCAGAGGGAACTTGGGAAACGTAGGCCTTGATGACTACTCCCATGCAGGCTTCCCTGGAGCCACTAGGCCTCCCTAGAGCCTGTCGGCCGCACCACTATAGGCCCATGATCATGACACTAGTCCATGATCTTTTCCTTCAGTACTGGCCATCAGTGTTCCCTCTAAGCTGAGTTAGTGTGAGCTAGCTCACAGTGTTTTAGCCTCCGGCTCACACATTTTTGTCTTAGCTCAGGAAGGATGACTACAGAGCAAACTAATTTATGGAGTAGCCAAATCTCTCGTTCACAACTTTAATGCCAGTAACTCACAAAGTAGAATTTTTGCTCACAAGACTCCGCAGCTTACAGGGAGCATTGCTGGCCATCTAATGTAACTTGTAAGTTCCCTGTGCATATATTTACATCTAGCATACCTATTTATTTATTTATTTTACTAGAGTTGTATTCCACCTTCCCCACATAGCAAGCTCAACAAATGCCTGTTTTGTCAGTGTAGTAGTGGTAGCAGCAGCATCAGCAACAACAACAATAATAAAGATTTTTCTTGAAGATATCTGTAGTTATGACTGCATGGTACTTATAGAAGTACTATGGTAAAAACTTCCTTTAGGGAGTCTATGTAAAGATGAAAGTGGCTTTTACTTACCCTAGAATTAACCGCATGCACCCATTGCTAGCCACTGATAGTGAAGACAGGACCAACAGTGGCCTTTATCTTTGATAAACTTGTAAGTTACTCTTCAGTCATATGTATTTATTTAAATATGTGTGTGACTATCTATGCAGATGTATACTGTGATGTCAGTTTAACTGAAAATGCAGATAAAGCATTTCTGAAGCCAAAATGGGTCAAACTAACTTTCCCCACATAAGCTTAAGCTAGTCCTTTATTTATTAAAACCAGGGGGAAATATGAAAGAAGAGAGGACTTCCAAATAAGTTATCCCGCTAGAATGTGAAATGGGGAATACTTTTCATAAGACTCAATTTATAGGAACCTTATGCATGACTTTCACTTTCGAGAAAGTGGTTTTCTCTTGAACACACATCAGAACCATTCATCATACCATAATTGCAAGTTGTCAGTCAGAGCCGCACCCTTCACGCAGTGGCAGGCCGCCAACACATCTGTCAGAAGCAGTCAGAAGCTTCCGTGTGTTATTGTAATCCTCTACAAAAGGAACAAGTCTGTTCAGCGAGACCACGTTCTCCAAACCGAATAATGACTTATATAAGTATCCAGCCTGGCAAACATCTTGCAATTTGTCCAGTGAACAATGATTTTTGTACCAGAGGGAATGAAGATTAAAGGACAGTGCCCAGAGGCTGTGACCCCCAAAACAAACAAACAAAACCCTTTATGTTTTAAAGGGTGGTGTTCTTTTCATATTGTAGACATTGCACGTGCACTATTCTCTGGGGAAAAAATAGTGCATTTTAATATATATTGATTATCGCCTTATTTTGGGTTATGCCCTCTTATAGTACCCAAAGTTTGCTTTATATAAACTCTTGTTCATTTTAATAATAGTTTAATGCAATAGTAACGACAGATTTCCTTTCCCCCTCAGTTTATTCCTTTTCCTGTTCTGAAATATGTATTGACTTTTTTTGCCTTTCTGAGATAGTTGATTGCATTTCTCTTGGGATGTCTTTTTGACGGTAGGGAAGCATCGCAATTAACTGAGAGTTTCATGGCAAACACAGACACCAGGGGAACTCCTTATTGCATCCCTTTGATGTTCCCTGGCCAAGTTTGGCATGAGTGCAGTACCGTGCCAATTGGCTTTGCACCCGGGCAATAGCCACTTGGTTGTTTCAAGTTGCGTTTGCTTCTGCCCAGTTCAAGAACACATTATCTTATTTACCAGAGAAAAGGCAGTATTCCCCCAAGGTCAGAATCACTTGCTGTTTATCCTCTCCTCACGCTTGCACAGATGCCTTCTTGTAAATGACCAGCAGTGGATAGAATACATTGTCTGCTTTTTGTGCCTGTGCAGTCAACAGCATCTGTTCGAGAAGCGATCAGAAGAACAGCTGGGTTTGTGAGCAGCCACCGAACACTGAAAAACAGCAACACTCAAAACTGAATTTGTTTTCCATTGTTCTATATGCTGTCTTAAAAAACTGGAAGCAACAGCAGCAGCAGCAGACCAGTGGGGGGTGGGCTGGTGTCAGCAAGAACATCTAATCACGCAAGAAAACAGGGTAATCATGCAAATGGACGCATCCAAATAGCTCAACGGACACTCTGTTCCCTGATGGCGAACCACACCATTGGGTTTTCAAGCATACCTAATCTCCAGTCC
The DNA here is from genome assembly GCF_001447785.1 of Gekko japonicus. Lineage (NCBI taxonomy): Eukaryota > Metazoa > Chordata > Lepidosauria > Squamata > Gekkonidae > Gekko > Gekko japonicus. The sequence continues at coordinate 434,583 of NW_015173144.1, read as the reverse complement.
TAGTAGGCTCACTCAGTCTTCTACTTTTAACTTTTCTAGGATCATTTCACACAGTACTCTTTTTTGAGATGTACACCTAAGATATTTAGAACTTGCCACTGAAATACAACCTCTGAGTATGACAACAGATATGTATTTTACAAGTGTAGTCGTTTCTGAGTTCCTGGAAACTACTGCTCTAATCTCTGTACAGTTCTAGCAGGCGAGAACAGCAAAAGTGGATATTCCCTGCTTCCCTTTCCTCCATCCACCACCCATGATCCCCAAAAATGGAAAGCTGAGGGGCAGGAGACATGTCTGGATGAAAAACTATGCAACATAGACAGCTGCATTGAGGAGGGGAAAGAGAGGGAAGTTACCCCACAGTTTGTGTCCCATCATTTTCCTGATTTGCATGTGATGCCAAATTATGGTTTGCTGACAGTCAAGGAAGGAAGGAATGGGAATACACAAAGTGAAGAGTGTGAGAGTAGGGAGGATGTGAGCCTGAGGCTTGTCCATACAGTGCCAAAGCATGGTTTCCCTTTGTCAGAACAGAAGCTATATAAAATACTGTGCGGCTGCTGATCTCTATTACAAAGTTTTCCTTTGAGACCAAGCAAAGGAAGTATAACTCCCAAATTGTGCAGCCGTAAGTGAATTATCTTTTCTACCCACAAAAGGAAGATAAATATCACAACAGATCAAGTACCCTGTAAAATACATATGCAGTGTATTCATTGAAATTATTTTGTTTTCAGCGGACATCAGCCTCCTGGCTGCAGGAAAGTGACTTTTTGTGCAATATTTCTCAGTAAGGGGCACTGGAACAGAGCGGCATGCAAGTGAAGCGATCTAAGAAACATAATGACAAATTTAGGCCTATGGAGAAATTTGGCTATGCCAGTTTTCCAGCATTTTGTGATGAAGTGTGACTGAAAGAACTGGAATAAATTTTGATACGGTCAAACATATTTTAAGTAGTCCTCTTCTAAATAGCTGCACATTTTATTTTATTCATGGCTGTATTCTCTGCTTGAAGTTTCCTGAAATAATATACCACAATCTTATTCAATAATACTTACTGTTTAAGTGTAATGAGCACCACTGTGTTTAGAGTAGAAGAGGGTTCAAACATCATCCACTGAAGGGGGTTTTTTTTTTATAGTAAAAGGATAATTCACTAGTCCAGAAAACTCACTGTATCTCAAGCCTATCAAAAAATAAAAGAAAATAGACTTTCTGTAAACGGCTGCATAAATAATTCCATGTGCAGGAGAGAAGCTAGGGTTGCTAACAGTGTTCCCTCTAAGCTGAATCAGTGTGAGCTAGCTCACAGTTTTTAAGCCTCCAGCTCACACATTTTTGCCTTAGCTCAGGAAGGAAAGTTCCAGAGCAAACTAATTTATGCAGTGGCCAGATCCCTTGCTCACGACTTTAATGCCAGTCAGTCACAAGTGGAGAATTTTTGCTCACAAGACTCCAGAGCTTAGAGGGAACATTGGTTGCCAGCCTCCAGGTGGTGTCTGGCGTTCTCTTGGGATTACACCTGATCTCCAGGCAATAGAGATCAGTTCACCTGGAGAAAATGGCAGCTTTGAAGTCCCTCCCCTACCTCAACCCTGCTTTCCCCTGGCTCCATACCCCAAATCTCGAGATATTTCTCAACCTGGATTTGGCAACCCTAGGAGAACAATGGAAAAACAACAACAAAGGCATTCATAACGTAACAAGTGTGAACATAAGAGTGTCGCTGGATCATGCCAAAGGCTTAACATTTTCTTTTATATAACAGCCAACTACATATCTCTAGAAAGCCCACAAGCACAACCAAGTTCCTCCCCAGAAGCAACTAGGTACACTGCTTCTGACTGTAAGTAACTGATAAACCTTGTCCCCTTTTAAAGCCATCTAAGATTGTGGCCATCACAATACCCTGTGGGAATGAATGTCCTAAATTATTTAAGTGTAGTCTGATTTATTACAAAGGCATTTATTACAAATCAGTCAATCCTAAAAGTAATCAACACTGACTGTTCTCTGGAAGGCCAGATAATGAAGCTGAAGCTCAAATACTTTGGCCACCCAATGAGAAGGGAGCACTCACTGGAGAAGACCCTGATGCTGGGAAAGATTGAAGGTCAAAGAAGACGGGAACGGCAAAGGATGAGATGATTAGACAGTGTCATCGATGCAACAAACATGAAATTGAGCCAACTTCAGAGGACGGCGGAAGACAGGAAGGCTGCTGTGATCTGGTCCTTGGGGTCGCGAAGAGTCAGACTCGACTGTGCGACTGAACAACAACAAAGGCATTCATAACGTAACAAGTGTGAACATAAGAGTGTCGCTGGATCATGCCAAAGGCTTAACATTTTCTTTTATATAACAGCCAACTACATATCTCTAGAAAGCCCACTACATATAACAGCCAACTACATATCTCTAGAAAGCCCACAAGCACAACCAAGTTCCTCCCCAGAAGCAACTAGGTACACTGCTTCTGACTGTAAGTCACTGATAAACCTACTCTCTATGAATTTGCCTTGTCCCCTTTTAAAGCCATCTAAGATTGTGGCCATCACAATACCCTGTGGGAATGAATGTCCTAAATTATTTAAGTGTAGTCTGAAGGAATGCTTCCTTTTATTTGTCTTGATTCTGTTCCCCACTCTATTTTTTTTTAATATCTTTATTTACATTTTCCACAAAATACAATATTCAACAATCAGTACGTCTTCCTTGCTATCTCAAAGCCTCTTATTAACTCTTTGTACTAATCCACTCATATAGACGCCTCCATCTTTCTGCAAACACTTTTTCATCCTTCCCCTGAAGGATAAGGCTTAGCTTGTCCATCTCTGCCAAATCAAGCAATTTAGAAATGATCTCTTCTTGCTTAGGAATGTACTCTTGCTTTCAGAATCTGGCTGACAACATTCTTGCAGAAGAGAGTATATATATTATCATATATTTGTCTTTTAACTTATAATTTTCCGGCAACATATTAAGCAAAAAAATTTCTGGCGTCAAGTCAATTTTCACATTAGTCGTTCCCCACTCAATTTTATTTGATGACCGACCTACAGCTTTAGAATTATGACAAAAGAAGGGAAAGGTATCTGTCTCCCCTTTCCCACACTATAAGTAATATTGCAAACTTATTATGTGCCCCCTATTTGTGCTTCTCTAAACTCAAAAGTCTCCACACTTCAGCCTTTCCTCAGAAGAAGTTGCTTCATTTCCTTGCTATTCTATGGCTTTTCTAACTCCTTGATATCCTTTTTGAGATGGGGCATCCAGAACTATATGCAGCGTTACAAATGTGTCTGCACTATAAGTTCGTTTAAGTGAATTTAAATCATATCAAAATGCAGTATTAATTGATAGACTTGTAGCATTCAATGAGGATTACTTGTGCAAATATACAATCACAATAAGATAGTGTTGTTCACTATTTACTATGCCCTTGGGTGGTTCTGTAATAAGTTCAGTGCACAGTGAAATTACAGTTGCAAATATTATTAATCAGACTGAAGGGGGTTAGTCAGGGGCATGCAATCCTAACACACAACGTTTGGTCGTGTAAATGGATGTGACATATTAAAAATGAAATATGTGCAGATGCTGTCCCATAATACCATGGCAACTATAATGCTGATAGTCTCACTTTAGTCACTGCCCCTTCACATAATAGGCCTAACTTCTCACCAAGGAACTGAACTGACAGCATAATATGGAAGAAATTAACCTGTTTCCAATTCTGGTTAATGCATCCTTATGCATAGCTGATGAGGACCATGGCACTACAAACCACAAACATAAGAATGGCCATCTAAATGCCCTAAAAATACCCATTTGTTAAAAAAGGAGCACTTCAGCATGTAGTAATGTGGTCATGTATTTCTGTTCCTGCTGTATTCTGCTGTAAGAGATCAGGCGAGAAAAATTCTGTACTTCTAAAACTTCCTTTTATTTCAGTTGAAGAATCATGTATTTGCTTAGATGTTTTCTGTTATATTTGTGGTACTTTTAACATGGCCATCCTAAGCAGAGTAACACCCTTCTAAACTCACTGAGTTAAAATGGAGTATTAATCTTTAAAACCGTGATTTAATAAATCATAGATACCCATGAAAGTATTTATTTATTTCATTTATACTCTGCATTTCTCCCCAATGGAGAACCAAAGCAACTTACATTGTTCAGCGCTCCATTTTATCCTCCCCAATAACACTCTAAGGTAGGTTAGGTAGAAAGTGTACAACTGGCCTTAAACCACCCAGCAGGCTTCCATGGCAAGGTAGGGATTCAAATTTGGTTCTCCCAGATCCTAGTTCAACACTCTAACCTAGGGTTGCCAAGTGAAAAAATCACTGCAGCGGGGGACTTCCGGCTTGCGGCTTGAGCGCGCGCCACTAGGAAGTGACGTGACGCCGCCGGGCACGCTGGGGGTGGGGCCATGACTGTCCGAGGGAAAACCATAGAGTTTTCCCTCTCGTCGTGGCCCCGCCCCCAGGATGCCCGGTGGCATCATGTCACTTCCTGGTGACGTGAACGTGGGGGTGGGGTTCCCCCCAGGGCCCAATCCGCCGCCGCCGGGGAATGGGCCTCTGGGGCGGGGGTTTTCCCCGCCCCCCGGGAGGACTTGGCAAGCCTACTCTAACCGCCATTTGTCATAACATATAAGTCAGTGTCAGCTTGTCTCAAAGACCTCTGGGGGCCTGCAAGGGTACCAAGGGGTCCATGAGTTCTTTGTAAGGACAGGGAGTGAGTATGTCTCATTTTTTTCTAATATTCTTATTCTGAAGGGCAAGGAGCTCATGGAATTGCTGCTATCTGTGATCACCTAGTGTCCAGATCACCTCAGAACTTAGCCGGACAATTCTTATTTATTTGAGTGGCACCAGAGAACCACAATCCTTATTTCTGGTATAAAGCTAAAATCATTTTCGCTGTATTTTCTAATACAAATTATTTCAGCAGAGAGAGAAGACAGAAATAGCCAATGGGAGTTTTGAATCAAATACTGACACAAGTCTTTTTCTATTTCTATGAGCAGATTTGAAAACATTTTCAAGTTCTTCTTACCCTTGGTCAGTTGGCCTCTATCTAGAAGTTAACCTCCACTTAGTATACACAGCTAGCTGCATGTGCTCTGAGAAGGAATGCCTGGTATATAGTGTGGGCCAACAAGATAAGAGGTAGGGTTGCCAAGTCGGAAGTGGCACTGGAGCGGGGAACTCCAGCGCTGCCTTGGGAGTGGGTGCGTGCGTGCGCCGCAACCACATCACCCGGAAGTGATGCAACCCCGCCGGGCACACTGGGGGCGGGGCCATGACCATCCAAGGGAAAACCATAGAGTTTTCCCTCGGATGACCATGGCCCTGCCCTCAGTGTGCCCGGCGTGGTCGCATCACTTCCGGGTGATGTGTACGTCGCGTGCTTTGGGGGTGGGGTTCCCCCCAGGGCCCAATCTGCCGGCGGCGGAGAACGGGCATCTGGGGCGGGGGTTTCCCGCCCCCCGAGGGAACTTGGCAAGCCTAATAAGAGGAGAGAGCCTGTGTTCTGCAAAATTTTTTAAAAATATATCAGAATGGGGATCTTTATGTTACTAAAGTTTGAGAACTACAGACCTAAATTGTGAGTTGGATCCCATAGAAAATTTCAACTAATGGAAAGGGGGAGGTGATTTTCACCAGTTCCCTTTCCTGTTGGAGACAGGTCCTCTTGGGCTTATCTGTACATTACAACAGAGAGACAGGAGTCATATTGGGTTTCCTCTGACATAACTCACAATTATACATGCATAGCCAGACTCACTTTTAGCACTCCACCACATGATTGTAAGAAATGTGGTGTCCCAGAAAGGGACAAACAGCTGTTTCTGCTTGCAAAAATGTTACAGAAGGCAACCCTGAACACACACACACCCTGCAGCAGTCAGAGCTGCCCTGAACAGTGGAACAATTTTTCATGGTGATTTCCCCTATGCGGTTGTGAGCTGAGCGGGGGAACCCTGATATGAATCATATCCAGGTGTCATTTCATAGAGAAAGAGGTGCCGGAGCTCATTAGCATACCTTATTAGCACAACTTATTTGCATATGCCACACACCCTGACATCACCGGAAGTGTGTCAGAAGGCAACACCCATTGCTCAGGCTCCACCGGACTCTTTTGGATTGCTAGCTATTGGGGGGGAGAACGTGCCGATCTGCCCTCACAGACGAGGGAGAGCTTGTACCTGAAGGCGGGCCGGGGGGGGCTCTGCAACTTACCTGGCTGCTTCTTGTTCCTCCTCGCCTGAGGGCTGTTGGGAGCAGGGGGTGGGGCTTGTTTCATTTGGCCACCCCCTGGGCTCCTTACTGCCGGAGCTCCACTCCTATGTGCTCCCGCAGGAAATGGCCCCTGATCATATCTGTTGTAATGTATAGATGAGCCCATAGAAGCAGCATTTTAGGGGGCATTTGGGGATGTAGTGGAAGCTGTATTTTCCAGGCAGAAACATTGTAAACCAAGCATTTGAAATGCGAGTTTAATGTTATCTTAGTTCCATTCTCAAGTGAAAATGTCCGTTATTGGCCCTCTGTGTTTTTTTTAAATCTGTGTATATTATACTTCAAACATTAATTAGGGGACTAATTAATATAGAGTTTCCCCCTCGGATGGTCGTGGCCCTGCCCCCAGCGTGCCCAGCATCATAACGTCACTTCCTGGTAATGCGCACTCCGGGGTGGGGTTCCCCCCGGGGCCTGATTCGCTGGCGACAGGGAACGGGCCTCTGGGGCGGGGGTTTCCCTGCCCCCTGGGGGGACTTGGCAGCTCTAGACAGAGGCAAGGCCTCTGCCCCACATTGGCTAATTACAGAACCAGTGATGGCACCCATTTGAAATTGCCATGTTGCACTTTAGAATATATGCATTACTCTATTAGCAAGTAGCTTTTTTGTTTTTTGCTTTTATCTGGCAAAGTCTTGAAACTTGAAAATACGCCTGTTTTTCAGAAGAGGTGAAGGGATAATTTTGCCAGGGTATCATGGAAAGAACTACATTTATGAGCTTGTGTAGACCTTGGGAAGGCATGAACAAAGATGAGATTGTAACTATTGTTTTCATTCTTTCTTATCCTCATTTGAAGTAATTTCAAATCAAGAGCTTATTATGTTGTCCTTTGTATAGTTTAACATAAGAAAGGAAACCCTTGGCAGGCTCCCTTTCCTTCACTTTAGACATTCTTTTTCACAGTAAGAGTGTGTTCATACTTTTAAGGTATTATTTGTGGGAGACGAGTTTAGTTTTTATACATGCCTTAATACAGTAATCCTCATTCTTAATATCTGATTGCTTATTGTTAATTCGGTCCAGAACACTTGATAGCATGTATTTTTCTTTTGAAAGTACTCTTGGGGGAAGCAGGCAGGAATGGTTGTGATCCTTGATCAGTCTTAAAGGTTTTGTGATTGTGTTATTGACTCCAGGGTGCCAGAGGCGTATCAGAACACCATTCTACAGTCAGTTTTCAGTCACTTTCTGGCAGTCACAGGATCCTCCTATATTTGTTCCAGTTTTTTCTAGGGAAGTCTATGCTGTTTTATTGGTAACTCAAGGGAGAGCATATCTGTTGACTCTGGATACGGAATACAACACAAAGGGAGCATAAGAAGTCAAGAAAACAGCACGATCTTCAGAAGACTAGAGAGACCCATGTTCATGTTTCATTTTGCTTTACATGGAAAAAGCTAGTATCTTTTCTCTTGTAGAGGTAAACAGCAGTTTAGGAAATAAATGGGTCTTAATGGGAAATCTCAGGAAAGGAAAGGGTTAATAGTCTCACTTTTTCTTGTACTACTCTCTAATTTTAGCTTTTAGCTAACTGTGGTAGCATTCGACAAAGCAACAAAATGTTGAGGATCGACTGGATGTGGATGAATGTGAGGTAGATGTTGATGTAAATCATAAAATACTTTTCTTGGGCAAATCAGTTGATCACATTCACAGCATAGCTTCATCTGGCTGTGAATATAAGAACATAAGAGAAGCCAATGATGGATCAGGCCAGTGGCCCATCCAGTACAACACTCTGTCACACAGTGTCCAAAAATAGCAGGTGCTTTCAGGAGGTCCACCAGTTGGACCACTAATGCAAACCTGTGGGCACAGCACAAAATGGCTGCCACAAAATGGCTGTCAGAGGGGGCACAGCCAGCTTAATTTCAGACACACAGTGAAGATCCTCGTGCTGTGGTGGCAGCTTGTGCCAAAGCAACATTTTAAAAAATATGCTAAGCCAACCAGATCTCCAGTGGCCAATTAGAAGCCTTGTTGGGTAAAAGAAGAACAACAGCTGGTTTTTATACCTTGCTTTTCTCTACCCTAAGGAGTCTCAAAGTGGCTTACAATCACCTTCCCTTCCTTTCCTCACAACAGCAACCTTGTGAGGTAGGTGAGGCTGAGAGCATTCTGAGAGAACTGCTCTTGAGAGAACAGGTCTGAGAGAACTGTGACTGACACAAGGTCACCCAGTTGACTGCATGTGGAGAAGTGGGGAATAAAACCTGATTCTCCAGATTAGAGTCCGCCGCTCTTTAACACTACACCTTGCTGGCCCACCTGGCCTCATCCACTTTCTAAAAACACTTGGCGGGTGCCAGGATAGGTTTCAGTGAGTGCCATGTTTTTACTTTATAGTATGTCTTTCATTAATGAGACTTGATTACAAAATTTTAAAAGATACAATGACTATATAATACTGTACATGTAATAATGCAATAAAACTGCATTACAAATTTAGGAAGCAATGTAATAAAATAGTTTAATACAGGAATAAAGATGCTTTTATTCATATAATGTTTTGTAATATGTCTCATCCTTATTATAATGCCTGTAGAACAAGAAGTGCCATGAAAATACCTATTTTTTAATTGTGGCAAAGTTTAAGTGTTTCTGCACATGAAGTGTTGGGATTGACCCATTCCAGTCTTGTTTCCACCCTGGCCATGGGATGGAGACGGTGTTGGTCACCCTCAGGCTTGACCTCCGGAGACACCTGGATCAAGGTGGGTCAGCGATGCTGTTGCTTTTAGACTTAACAGCGGCATTCAGTATGCTCGATCATGTTCTTATGACCCATCGCCCCGCCAACATAGGAGTATGGGGGACTGTCTTATAGTGGTTTTCCTCCTTTCTCTGCGGTAAGAGACAGAAGGTGGCACTTGGTAAGAGGGTCTCCCTGTGATATCCACTTGAATGTGAAGTGCCACAGGGGGTGATCCTTTCACCAATGTCATTTAGCATCTACATACGCCCCTTTTCCCAGTTGGCCTGGGGGGATGGACTGGGTTGGCCCCAGTATGCTGATGACACCTAGCTCTATCTGTTATGGACTCTGCCCCAGAGACCTTGGACAGGGCACTGGAAGCCATGGCTGGGTGGTTACAGCAGAGTCGGTTGAAGCTCAATCCAGCAACGATGGAGGTCCTGTACCTGAGCCAAGGGGGAGTTGAGTTGAGAATCAGGTTTCCCACCCTGGATGGCATGCCACTTGTGCCAGCCCAAAAGGTGAGGAGCCTTGGAGTAATCCTGGATGCCTCGTTTTCTGTGGAGGCCCAGGTCTCCACAGTTGCCAGGTCTGCCTTTTATTATCTTCAGCAGACCAGACAGCTGGTTCCCTATGTTGCCCCTGAGGACTTGGCTGCAGTGACCAATGCAGTGATCTCTTCCAGGCTTGATTGCTGTAACTCGCTTTATGCAGGCTTACCCTTGAAGCTGATCTTCAAAATGCAGCGGCGCCCCCGCTGACTGCGATGTCTGTGCAGGCGCACATTCAGCCGGTGCTATGCCAATTGCACTGGCTACCAATCGAGTACCGGATCCATTTCAAGGTGTTGGTATTGACCTTTAAAGCCCGGGACTGACATAACTGAGGGACCACCTCTCCCCATATGTTCCCCGGAGAGCCTTATGCTCAGTGGACCAGCATTTGCTGGTTGTCCCCAGCCCAAAGGATGTCTGCTTAGCCTCAATCAGTGCCAGGGCTTTTTCGGCCCTGGCCCCAGCCTGGTGGAATGCACTCCAATCTGAGATGTCCATCAGCAGAGGTCCATCAGTGGCTATTAGCCACAAGGTATAGTTATCTCCTACGACTCAAAAATTTCTCTCTTGGTCAGTCTCTGCCAGTTTGAATCCAATCAACGTGTATTTATAGTTAGGATTTGTCCTTTTATCCCATGACTATTGAGCTTACTTAGGAGCCTTTGATGAGGAACTTTATCAAAATCCTTCTGGAAGTCAAGGTAAACAACATCTTTTGGGTCCCCCTTGTCCACTCCCTCAAAGCACACTAACTTTGCTGCACTCTGCCCGTAGCCAGTATTGTCTCTTTGGTGGGCATAGCTTCTGGGAACCATGTAAACAGGGGGCATGGCTGTACTGTGATCGGCTGGTGTTGCTCTGGCAGAAATGGCGGTGGCTGCGGTGCCAGTGTCAGGTGATTTGAGCTTGAGCAGCGTTGAGCCAGAGTATGTGGGGCCTGTGCACCAGTGCCCGGCTTAGATCACAATCCCAGCTTGGCTCATGGATGAGATGAGTCCCTTTGTGTCTCCTGAGTGTGGCCCAGCCTCAAGTTATGGGCTGCCTGGGGGCGCTGTGTGGTTCCCTTCCTGTTTCACTGCCCCCAGCATAACTTCTGGACATTGCCCCTGTCCTTCTCCGCTAGGTTTTTCCATAGGTGGCTGCCGGGATTTCGCGGAGGCGGTGTGATTGAGAGTTGGCAAGCAAGGGCGGTGCATGTTCAGGCTGGGTGGTGGTGGTGGAATAAGTGGCAGCAGCCTACAGAAAAGGAAGATCTAGCCCAAAGATGAACTAGAAAAGATTATTTTATTGGTTTTTTTCAGGTAAATCATGTAGAATATTGAGGAGTAGGTGGCAGATAACAGTCTCAGCACGCTGTTAAAATTTGAATTTACATCAGAGGACAAAGATTTATTTTATTTTTATCAATTTTTGTGATGTCACATCCCCGGGTGCCCCCCCACCAAACGTTTTCTGGCTACAGGTCTGGTCACATGTAATACTATGGATAAAAGAGAAACAAAAATTAGGCAGTTAGGGAAAAGCCCCTCTGAATGAGTTTTAGACGAGGGGAAGAAGCCTGTTTTATTTGTTAAGCTATATACAGTGTACGTTGTTAAGAAAGAGTACTTTGCTAGCATTGCTATATAAGCCAATCTTTCATTTCATTTATATGACACTTCGTAATGTTACTGCCAATGGCCTGCCTTATTGTTTGGGGAAATTAGCTATGTGGCAGGAGAGGCCAGAGGGGTACAATGGTCTGCACACCAGTTTATACCAAGGTCCGGTACAGTAGGAAGACTCCAAATTTAAAAGTAAATTAAGGCCCCGGTCACACGGACCAGATAACGTGGGGAGGGAGGCGTGGCTGTTTTCCCCGGAGCAAAATAAAGTGTGGTAGCCCAATCAGGCGGTCCCCCGAGTCTTCGTGCTTAGGCTGTTAGCTGGCGATCACATAGTGATACTGGAGCATGGCAAAGAAGTGACGTGGCAAGCGTTTTGCGTTTGTGCGCATGCGCAGTTCCACAGAGCAGCACTGATTTCAGTTATGTGTTTGTGTGCATGCGCTTACGAAAAACATCTGGTTTGCGACGGGACCTGGACGGTCGCCGGATGCCACAGGATACTAGCGCTCCCACGATCAGACGCCCGCCCCCTGCCCTGCGTTTTCCGGATACTGGTGCACTTTCCGTGGTACTTTTTTACTGCACATCTTCAGCGGGACGCCACGGGTGCGCTACGCTTCCCAGATGTTGCGGTGTGATCGTGCCCTTAAAATCCACCTGACATTCGTGCCTTTAGTGCGGCAAATCCTCCGTGTGAACGGGGCCTAAATAGTTTTTATTAAAGAATGTTCCTAATTACAAGCACACTAAGCATTCAAAAAGAGCAAGCAATATAGAACTAAAAAAGCAGAGGTGATTGATAGCGAATAGAGGGGTTAGTTACAGGGTGATACGACCTCTCCAGACGTACATAATCCATAGAGAAGGGATTGTGGCCCAAAAGTCTGGGGGTGGACTGTCAGTTGGCCTAAGGGCAGAGGCACAATCTGAGGCCATGTGCGTGAATGGATATAGACATTAGAGAACAGCGCTGACTAATGGGAGGTCTTGAGGGGCTTGCCCCAGGTGAAGAAAAAAGATTACATGGGTCCGTCATGGGTCCCAGGGGGTGCGGTTGTCAGGAGGGGCACAGCCTATGTGTGACCAATGAGGTTTCAGAGGGGCAGAGTCTAGATTAACAATAATATTGGTGGGTTTACCCAGGTGCGGGGCGATTGGGCTGGGAGTGTCCATTGTGGAACAATAGGGTGGTCTGGTGTTTCCCTGGTGTCAGACAAAAGAGGTGATGTTTCTTAATGTGCTCTCTACATGGGGCTGCCTTTGTCGCAAATCCGGAGGCTGCAACTGGTGCAGAATGCTGCGGCCAGGCTGTTAATGGGTCTCTCTAGAAGGGACCATATTCAGCCTGTGCTGAAAGCGCTGCACTGGTTGCCAATAGCGTACCGGATTCAAAGTGCTGGTTCTTACCTATAAAGCCCTATATGGTCTGGGTCCAGCCTACCTGAGGGACCGCCTTTCCCCGTATGTTCCCCCAAGAGCACTACGGTCCGGGGCCCAAAATGTACTAACTGTGCCGGGCCCCAAAGATGCAAAATTGGCCACCACGAGGGCTAGGGCTTTTTCGGTG
>NW_015173144.1:381359-421656 GCF_001447785.1 Gekko japonicus | reverse complement strand
AAGCCGCCCTGAGCCCTACGGGGGAGGGCGGGGTATAAATTCAACAAATAAATAAATAAATATGTGTGGTAGGATGAACCTGAATGGGAGACCATTCACTTGACATGGAGAGTTAATGTTTACCTTGATAGGTCTGGCATAGGTGCAGGGCTATTTTTGGGCAGGAACACACAGGAACGGAGTTCCGGCTGGCTCCCAAGTTGGCCATGCCCAGCAGGAACTCATTAGCATAATAGGCCACACCCAACAGCAGGAACTAATTAGGATTGGCTACATTAGGGGTGTGTGGCCTAACATGCAAAGGAGTTCCTGCTCCAAAAAAAGCCCTGGGTTTTGACAACAAACAAGGTAAACAGAATAACAAGCAAGAGGTGGGTGTGGCTGGATGACCACACTTCTGGTAACATGGGGGTGCGGCCTAATGTGCTAATGAGCTGTGCTGTCAGGGGTGTGGCCCAATATGCTAATGAGTTCCTGCTGTTGGGTGTGGCCTATTATGCTAATGAGTTTCTGCTGGGCTTTTTCTACGAAAAGAGCCCTGCATAGGTGTAAGAATGCAGATATTTTAGACAAATATATGGAGACAGTAATAAGAGGATTATTCCAAAAGTTTTTCCTGACATACAAGTGAAACAGACGTTGGGGCTGGAAACATGAAACATTCTTCATTCATGACAATAGCACCGACCAGAGGCTCTTTGTCCCGGCCTGCCTGTACATTTGACAAACAAAAAGACTAGCCATTTGGTCAGCAGAAGACGCCTGAGGCGAGAGCAGAGACTTGCCCATTCTAGTCCTTTTGGACTGAGCTGACAGGAGAAAAGAGTGTGTGTGTGTGTGTGGGGGTGCTTGCATGGAGGATGTTCGACAGAGCAGCCAGACTGGAGAGTCTTCACTTCTCCCAGCCTCCCAGCAAAATCACTGTTTAAGCCAAGCCTGGCTTTATAAGAGAACTGCTTGCGGAGGTTCAGAGTTTGCTTTGGGGGGTCTCTCTCTCTTGGGAAAGACCACCCTGGGTTCAGGGCCCAGGAGGCTGGTTACAGTATGCATTAAAGTAAAGGTAAAGGTTCCCTTGCTCGAAAGCCAGTCGAATCCGACTCTAGGGTTGCGGTGCTCATCTCCGTTTCAAAGCCGAAGAGCCAGCGCTGTCCGAAGACGTTTCTGTGGTCATGTGGCCGGCATGACTAAACACCAAGGCACACGGAACGTTGTTACCTTCCCACCGAAGCGGTACCTATTTATCTACTTGCAATTTCTTGCTTTCGAACTGCTAGGTTGGCAGGAGCTGGAACTAGAGACAGGAGCTCACCCTGTCTTGCGGCACCCGGGTCTTGAACCGCTGAACTACTGACCTTCCACAGCCTGCAGTTCAGCGTCTTAACCACTTGAGCCACTGCAGCTCAAGTATGCATTACTGACTAGCAAAAAGTATAAAAATCAGTGCAGGTGAGGGCATTCAGCAGGGTGAGACTCCGGGGGTTTTAGTTTACATAGCTTAAACATACGTAGAACACAAAGCATATATTCTGTCCTTTTTGGATGAGTAATAAATTTAGTCATGGCAATCAACATTTAGGAGGAAAAGGAAATATGTACCATGGATCTACGGGGTTTCCCTAGCATCTTTGAAGACTGACTTAGGTTGGTATGAGTATTTGCTTCTTAAACAGAAGATTTTATAACTGCTGTTGGTTGTTGGGCTATCTAATATGTGCATAAAAATATGTGCATATGTGCATTAAAAAAGCAAAATAGATGTATAGTACTCCCTGAAATTTGCTGAAATTGTCTTTTCCTAAGAGTTGCCAATTGTTGTTGCGTGAATTGTGATACTATCTTTCAGTGACATGTCAAGTTATTCAAAAAAATAAATAAATAAGAGGTGAATGTACTTGGGGAGAGAATGGTGGTTATGTGAAGTATGCTGTGTTTTATCATTTCTGTAAGTAATAGCAAGCTAATACTCAAATACATCCCATAATAGAAGATAAAGGAGACAAATGAATTGAATATGTAGTTCTAACAGATTCAAAATATAGTTTTGTCTTGTTCATGTGCCAGAACATTGTATCTAAGCAGTCATGATGACATTTTAGAAAGCTCCCTATGACATACCAAATGGATTTTATCTGGTATGATGCTCATGGAATTAACATTTTCTGGGAGTAAATCATACAATTTAGCATTCAAATAGTTCTGTGGCAATACAACTGGATTTTCTCAGGAGCTAAATATATTTCTCCACATTGATCCTCCGTGTTTTAGTTGAGCAGTCATTAGCATGTTTATAATGGTTCTAATTTAACATGACATTTTCTGAATTTTATCCTTGAGTCATTTACAAATTGTTCATATTGAGTAAACAAAGGAAACAGATTGCATTTGATACTTAGTAATTTATCTGAAAGAAGAGGGGAGGGTTAATTGTCTGAAAGTTTTGCTCTGTTTGGGGAAGTTCTTTCTTTCTTTCTTTCTTTCTTTCTTTCTTTCTTTCTTTCTTTCTTTCTTTCTTTCTTTCTTTCTTTCTTTCTTTTCTTTCTTTCCAATGCATTTTCTCCTGACTTACTCTGGAAAGGAGCAAAAAAATCTGGAGGAGTGAGCAAAATGAAAAATTAGGACAAGACTGACCACTCCCAGAGGGGAGTATGGAGCAAAATTTGAGCTGGCACAAGATTATCTAAAACAGTTGGCGCATTCCTTAATGATCAAGTGCCTGAGAAGCCCAACTCTCTCTCACAGAGCATCTGTATTGATGTTTAAATCTGTGCCTTGCTCTATGGGAAAAGCAGGCTTTCCTCTTCTTTCTATGCTAAAAATAAAGGGGATATAGCATTGTATGATCTATTTTAAGAGAACAAAAACATCTGAAAGGTGAAAGGTTTGTTTTTTAATAAGGAAAGAAAGAAAGTTCAGATCTGAAACTTGGTCTCTCCCTGTATTTGGAGAAGGAACCAAAATGGGGGAGGGAACATATGCAGCATGTGGTGTTTTATCTGTGTGCATTGAGAGTTTCACGAGGGACTAAAAAAAAAAAAATTTTGAAGCAAACCATTCAGGGCTGGTTTGGTATAGTCTGCAAGCTCTTTTCCCAAGTCAAGCTCAGCTTAGATAACAAGCCTGGCAACAACTAGTATTTATATCCCAGCATTTAGAAGTGGAAAGGCCAGAGTTTCATGCCAGAGCTAGTAACAGTTTGGGAATATGTATTGAATTCAAAGTAAAAAATAATGTATTTTTATTGCCTAATTATTTTTGAGGGCTTAGTGAGTTTAATTAAAAGTTTAAGAGAATTCTCAAAGGTCTGAACAGTTTTAATCCCATTACTGCGTATTTTTTTCATCAAAGCGGGGGAAAGTATGTAGGAACTGTGGATTCTCTACTTTATTGTATAAGAGACATTCACAGCAGATAATGACATGTATTAGTTTGCCCTGGACCCATTAACATCAAATTAGGCTTTTTCTACAAAATGACCCCTGCACAGGGCACTATCAGTTCAGCTGCAGATTTTTCGGCCCATCAGGAAGGGGCAGCAGGCTGCTTATGCTGCGGCACCCTCTCATTTTCAGGCATTTTTGCTGCATCTGACCCATGTACCCTCCTGAAGGCAGCATAAGATTAGCTGGTTGTTATTGTGGGGCAGAACCGGAATTTTTTGGGGGGGTGGGGTTAGCAGACTGATTTGGAGTGAAGCCCTTTTTTGCCTGCTCCATGCCGTCATTGTGGCAGGGCGTTGTCAGTGAAATAGGTCAAAAAAACTTGATACTGTCTAGCATCTTTTGAACCTGGTAGAATCCTTGTGGCACATCAGGAGAGGGGAATGAAGCTTGGCACCTCTTGGCACAAATGGTTGTGCAGGAAGTGATAAGCAAAGCCAGTGAAAGTGCTGGCCAAGTTTGGAGCCATGGCGGATCAGCCCCAAAGGCATACCAGGCAGATGCCTAGTATGGCCCATCCTCAAAATTGTCAGCTTATTTGAATAAGCGGTTACATAGATCAGGCATTTAATTAATTGAAGTAATATGTAAATAAATAAACTAATTGAACCCACATTCGGTTGTATCATGTCATCATTCAGAGGGGTGCAAATATGTTAGTTGGCAGTGCATTATTATAGTTGGAAAAAGTTTACAAAGCTTCCTGGGAAAAGGATCTTCAAAAGGAAATAACAATGGCTATCTATTTGGGGATGCAAAGCAAATAATTCAAGGATTTTTAATATTAGATTGCAATTTTTCAAAATGTTCACAAGATGGTACCTTTCCCCAGTCCGACTAAAACATATGCACCCGAGCTGTAATTTGATATGCTGGAACGGATGTGGAGGAAATAGTGATTTATATCACTGCTGGTGGTCCTGCTCCGAGATACAAACTTTCTGGGTACAGATACTGGAGGAAACCAACAAAAAAGCAGGCCAAAACATCCCGCTAGAACTGGCTATTCTATTATTAAACTCAACAATCACAAAAGATAATCAAGAAATATATATATCAGATCTCACTTCTACATTATTGGCTACGGCAAGACTGACTATAGCGGCCTCATGGAAATCTCCCAAACCTCCTACCATTCAGAATTGGCGAAATAAATGTCGGGATCATTTTATAATGGACACGATTGCAGATAAATATGAAGGCCAAACGAGTAGTCATATGGGATCTCATACCAAATTTGTGTGCAGGTGGTTCCCTTTGATCACATATTTCGTGGAAAATGATCTACTACCCTCAAATCGTAACTATCTGGAATGGATACATTTTTTTGATTCACAGATGTTTAGTCTGAGCTCTTATCATATAAGTATTAGATGTGAAAAGTGGATTAGACTGAGTATAAGGCTAGTTATGTGCGATGTACTGAGTTGAAATTGAAAACACCATGTAATATATCTCTCAGTATGCATGTTTGTATTGTTTTAATTAAATAAAATTCTGAAAACCAAAAAAGTTGGAAAAGACCTAGATTGCAATCCTAAGAACATTTTTCTGGGAGTAAGCCCCACTGAATAAAAAGAGTAATTCTGTTCTGAAAAAGCAAGTAGTGACTCACGAAAGCTCATACCCTACCACAAATTTTGTGGCTCAAGTGGTTAAGACGCTGAACTGCAGGCTATGGAAGGTCGGTAGTTCAGCAATTCAAGACCCGAGTGTGCCGCATGATGGAGTGAGTGCCCGTCTCTAGTTCCAGCTCCTGCCAACCAAGCAGTTCGAAAGCAAGAAATTCCAAGTAGATAAATAGGTACCACTTCAGTGGGAAGGTAACAGCATTCCGTGCGCCTTGGTGTTTAGTTGTGCCGGCCACATGACCACGGAAACGTCTTCGGACAGCGCTGGCTCTTTGGCTTTGAAACGGAGATGAGCACCGCAACCCTAGAGTCGGATTCGACTGGCTTTCGAGCAAGAGAACCTTTACCTTTACTTTAAGGTGCTACTGGACTCTTACTCTTTTTAACCTGATTCTGTGTGCCAATGATGCTGGTATCTCTATTACAGGCCGTACTGTGCTATTTAGATCAAGTGCAACAGATTCTGGTAGGGAGGCAGAAGCCTGTCATATCTTTTTCCTCTGGAGTGAGTTTGTCAGTTCTGACCAAGTCAAGCAATGCTGAATAATGGAAGCTAGCCCATGCAGTTCCTGACCTGGAGACTGGCTGAGTATATTGCAAACCTTCAGAAAGGTCATGTTAATTCAGTGAAAAGTTTTGTGCATCCACTTGATTTTATTTATTTATTTATTTATTATTTTGATTTATACCCCGCCCTTCCCGCAAGCAGGCTCAGGGTGACTTACAGTAATTGGTACCCTGTGCCATAAAAAACCATGTACACAATTTAAACAACTTATAACAACAACATTAAGCATTAAAAACAGTCCAACAATTAACTGTTTTTTTCAGTCTTTCTGCAGACTACTTAGTACTTTGCGACTTCCAAGTCGCATTGGCATAAGCCACACTCCCCTAGATCAAACAGAGCTTTTGGAAATAAGGAAATTTACTACGGCTTCCGTGGTGCTGTGGTTTAGAGACAGAGTATGTTCCATCTTATGCAGAACTGGGAATCAGTTGCTGACATCTACACTGCAGAGGGATACCAGACAGCAGACCCTAGGACAGATTTTTCTTTGCCTAAGACCATGGATAGCAACTACTAGTCAGGGTAGACAATACTGTGTTAAATGGATGTTGGTGCATTACCGCAATGGCCTCTACGTAGTCTGTTTTCTGCCTAATAGCTCTGCCACTGACTTGTTTTGTGGTCACAGATACGTTGTTTCCTTACTCTCAGTATCTTGAGTATATTTGAGTGTGGCTTATTGTAACACTATTAAAAGAGTTTACTGTCATGCATCACAACTGCATGCATGGCTTCACCTCATGGTGCTGCTGTAACATTTAAAATCCCTGCGCCGTATGGGTGGGGCCAGTTCTAGAATCCTTCCTATGTAGAAGAGAGAATGGGTTGCCTAAGGCCACTTAGGAAATTCCAGGCTGATGGCATTCAAACCAGGGTCCTTATGGTATACGAGCAGCTTTGTGGGCTGACAGCATGGGAAGGTTTCCCTTGCTCAAAAGCCAGTCCGACTCTAGGGGGCGGTGCTCATCTCCGTTTCCAAGCCGAAGAGCCAGCGCTGTCTGAAGACATTTTCTGTGGTCATGTAGCTGGCATGACTAAACACCGAGGTGCACAGAAGCATGGGAAATCAGCTCCTAAATCACTTCTGTAACATTAGAAAGGCATAGACAGTATAATCTGATGTCTCCCTAGCTAATTGGAAATTGGTCTTGTTACAAAGGTTGGTTCTACATGGCGTCTTTAATGATTTCACTTAACAAACATTCCATATTGCTGTCCAGAAAATTCAAAAGACGATCACCACGGGGGAGGGGGGGGGCACAGGCCGGTCTAATCCATGTAGTGCAGTACTGTTATACTACACATACTTGTGTAAATTCAGATGTCCTCATCACTGGGCTATATAAACAGTATAAACAATTGTAACTCTTTTTTAGTCTGATAACCTGGTTAAACTTTGGGTCCCCATTAGGGAGAAAGGTGGGCTATAAATAAAGTAAATAAATAATAAATGTTATCAGCACCAAATCTGCATAAATCTATTGAGTTTGAAATTGACCTGATTGTTCAGAGAAGAGAAGAGGAGACTGGATTTATACCCCGCCCTTCACTCTGAGTCTCAGAGCAGCTTACCATCTCCTTTCCCTTCCCCCCCCCACAAAAGACACCCTGTGAGGTAGGTGGGGCTGAGAGAGCTCTTTCGAGGACTGCTCTTGAGAGAACAGTTCTGAGAGTACTTGTGATTAGCCAACTATTGGCCAGTTTCCAATTTGCCTTATTTGGACAAATTACTTGAGAGAGCGGCGGCGATTCAGTTGCAGAGCTCTATGGATTACACTTCCATGCTGGCTCCGTTTCAGTCCGGCTTTCGGCCAGGCCGTAGGACGAAGACGGCACTGGTCACCCTCACAGACGACCTCTGAAGGCATCTGGATCAAGGCAGCATGGCAATTCTGTTGTTGTTGGGCCTGTCGGTGGCATTCGACATGGTCGACCATCAGCTACTGATCCACTGCCTCGCCAACACTGGGATCCAGGGGCTTGCTTTGCAATGGCTCATCTTCTTTCTCCAAAGTCGGGGACAGAGGGTGGCATTAGGGGAACAGATGTCCCAGAGGCACCCGTTGGTCTGCGGGGTTCCTCAAGGGGCGATGCTATCCCCAATGTTATTCAACATCTACATGCACCCCCTTGCCCAGATTGCCTGGAGGCACAGCCTAGGGTGTCACCAATACACGGATGACACCCAGCTATATCTGTTGTTGGGCAGTCAGTCCAACTCTGCCCCTGATGACCTGGATCGGGCACTTCAGGACGTGGCGGGCTTGCTTAGACTGAGCCGATTGAAATTGAATACAATGAAGATGGAGGTCCTGTGCCTGAGTCGGGTCGGGGGTAGGGATCCCACTACCGACTTTAGATGGGGCACCATTGGTGCCAGCGCCGAGGGTCAGGAGCCTGGGAGTGGTCCTGGATGCCGCCTTAACAATGGAGGCCCAGGTAGCAGCCACTGCGAAGGCAGCTTTTTACCATCTACAGCTGATTAGGCAGTTGGTTCCCTTCCTTGAAAGCAATGACCTGGCAGCAGTGATCCATGCTATCGTCACCTCAAGATTAGACTACTGCAATGCTCTCTACATGGGGCTGCCCTTATCCCAAATCCGGAAGCTGCAACTAGTGCAAAATGCGGCAGCCAGGCTGTAGATGGGTCTCTCTATATGAGATCACATCCAGCCTGCGCTGAAGTCACTGCACTGGCTGCCAATAGCATACCAGATTCATTTCAAGGTGCTGGTTCTGACCTTTAAAGCCCTATATGGTCAGGGGCCTGTCTACCTGAGAGACCGCCTTTCCCCATAAGTGCCCTAGAGAGCACTGAGGTCAGGGTTGCAAAACTGCCTGACTCCCCCTAGTCTGAAAGATGCCACATTGGCTACCACTAGAACTAGGGCCTTTTCAGTGGCGGCTCCACAACGGTGGAATGAGCTCCCAGAGAACATCAGAGCCCTGTGGGACCTTTTACAGTTCCACAGGGCCTGTAAAATGGAGCTCTTCCACCAGGTGTTTGATTAGGAGTTGCCACTGATGGATGAGCCATCGGAACATACTAGGGTCCTTAGTGTTACACCGTGGGATGCCACTTTCTTCATGGATCATGTTTAGAAACTGCCACCATCTGTACTGTCTTACTGGCACTTTATGTTATTATGGGAGTTTTACTGTATTTATTGTTTTATTGTATTTTATCTCGTGTAAGCTGCCTTGAGCCAGTTTGCCCGACAAGGCGGGATATAAATGGAAAGTAATAAAATAAATAAATAAGATCACTCCAGCAGCTGCATGTGGAGGAGTGGGGAATCAAACCTGGTTCTACCAAATTAAAGTCTGTGCTCCTAACCTGTACACCAAATTGGCTCTCATAGTATGTATGTACAGCACAAAAGGTCCCTTGGCTTTGGCATGATGCAGATCAAACAGCTCTGTTACTTGCTGTAGGGACAAAGCTTCCATGTACTGCTGCTACCACATCAATTTTATATGGGAAATACTCCACCTGACCACACCCTTGTGAAGAGTTCAAGTGTTTATCACACCTGGGAAAATTTACTACTCTACCCTGTTGTCAATACCAGTTCTGGTTACTTGCAGGTATACTCTTATAAAATATTCACCTTGTGAAATGGATGTGGTATAATTAATGTGAACTAAGAAGACCACGCCATGACAAGTTCTTTATTTTAAAATTTCTAAGGAACACACTACCTTTAGTTACATTTTACTGCATCATGACAAGTCGGTAAAAGATAGGTCTCTACTATAGTGCTAGACATACACAATGCTTTATTGCTATTGTAATATGGGTGCTAACCGATAAGGATAATCTCATGTTTTCAACTATTTAGTTTTGTTTTAGATATGGTTGGAATGGAATTTTTCTCTCTCCCAGGCTTCTCCAAGTCTGTTTCCCATCTAATTATATTTTACATATTTTAAGGGGGGGGGAGAAGAATGTATTTAAGTACTTTTCTGAATGCATTTCCATTATGATTATAGATCTACCATACATTTGCAATCATTACTAATAATTCAATGTGCTGTTGTGTTCTGCCACTGCATAATGTATTGATTGGGAAGGAATGTATGCAAACAAGTTATCGTTTTAGAACCATATTTGAAATAATTATTGGTTTATAGTATTGTTAGATGTTGAAAGTGGAGTTCTCAAAGCCACAGGAGTAAGACAGTTGATCATTATTACCAGTGATGTGAGTGTTATAAATATGCCACTGTTTACTGTACTGTGTTATTGAGTCTCAAAAAGTCAAAACTGATTTGAAGTAATGTCTGACAGTAAGGGCTTTGAAGTTTTGCTGCCGCACGTGCACGTTTAGGCTTTCTTTTATGTCTGATTTTTACCATAAAAAACAAAACACACACACACACACGGCATGAATGTATTCTTCCTATCTATGTGTCAAAGAAAGTAATGCAAAAGGTAACCTAACCCCCCTACATGCAGGCCATTCGAAGGTCACATAGTATTCAGACAAGGTAAAAGTGGGCTTGCTCATTTGTTGAAGGTCATGAGACTGGAGATTATAGTGGGTGAGAAAGAGAAGGGGAGGGAGAGAACCTACCCGTGATAGGATCAAGATGACTTTCATTTAGTCAGAAGGTTTTGCCTGTGATAGTTAGCACACTTGTTCTTCATCAGTAGTCAAGGATTCCTTCCATTCCAAAACTGATTGATTACTCTGTGGACAAATGTTAATTGTTTTCTCGGTGCCTTCTGATCACAGAGACATTCTTTTCATCTTTTTTTTTCCAAATCAAAGGCTCACTTTGTCTGTTAAAAGGGTTGTGGAGTTCCTTCCCTCGTCATATTTTAACAGTTTCTTTTTTTCTTCGCAGAGATGTTTTTTTCTGAGATAGTGTGTCCCAATGCCTTAAGTGTGGGTCTCGACAATAAACAAGTTGTACAACGTGATAATCATACGTATAAGTCATTCAGCATGCTTTTGGGGACTGTATTAATTTTTCACCTTTCTTCCAATCAAAAGTCTAGAAGCAGCATAACGTTTTTCAGTCATGAGGTTCATTCATGAGGTTGCTATTAAAAATGATTTTGGGGATCTGGAAAAATTTACACGGGGACTATTCAGAGAAGAATCTGTGATCAGAAGTTGACAAAAAATCCCAACTGACCCATTCAGTAAAAGTAACATATTCTAATCCATATTAATATAGTCACATAAGGAAGTGAAAGCAAGCTTTATATAGGAATCTTATTTCAGATGATATTGAAGGAGCATAGCCTGTTTTGGAACATTATTTAGTTTTCAGTGTTCTGTGGGCTACTGATTCTCCTTGGGTGCTTAAGAATACAACACAGGAATACAGAAAGCTATGATGTGTAGTGTAATTTTGAATTGTATAGTACTACATATACCACTCCAGGTCTAGGTCCTCCAGTTTCTCTTAAGAAAAGACTATTATTTAGTACATAAGTCAAACTAGCAAAGGGTTAATAGCATGGTAATAAAGAAGTCTTTTTTCTCTGGATATCTGATATTATATGCCATTTTGCAGAACATTCTTTTAAAATAGTGGCTATCTAACTATGTCGTTCTGAAGACTGAAAAGCAGTCCTGTCCTGGATTTTCACCAATTCCCCACTCCCACTACAGACTTTGCTACCTGTGCTGTTCCAGTAGGTTTGCTGACTGGCTCAGGAACAACCTTTTTTTAAAAAAAAATCTGTAGTAAAACCCAGGATGAAGTTTTCCAGAAGAGCGTACAGTATTTTGCATACTGAATTAAAGGATAGTTGGATGATTTTGAGTTATGGCTGAAAGTGAACAGGCATTCAGCGTAGCTTGTTCAGTACATGGAAAATATGACACCGGTAATTTGACTCTGTCAGCAGTCCTGCTGATGCTCCAGTGTATACACTTGCATCAGGTTAAACTGTAGTCCTGCCCTTCTTTTGCCCCATTAACTAAAAACCTGAACTCTGTCAATCTTTCAAAACGGAATTTAGGATGGCCCATTTCCACTTGCAAATTATTTTCTTCCAGATGTTTAATCTCTCAATTAGATTGGATTGTTGTCTAGAAGGGGTAGGCCATGTGTCTTTTGTTTTTGCAGGTTGTTGCTCTTGGGCTTTAATCTGTGTTGGACACAGGGCTCTAGTCGGGGGGGAGCTCTCAGGTACGGAGCTCCGGAAGAGAACCTCTAGGGGGCGGGGCGGTCACGTGGTGAAGCCCCGCCCCCTTCTTTACCCCGCCCTCTGCTTCGATCCTCATTCCGTTTGGGAATGAGGATGAAGCAGGAGGGTAAGTAGCCGGGCCTTCTGACACACTTCCGGTGATGTCAGGGGGTGTGGCCTTCTGTCACTTCCGGCGATGTCAGGGGGCGTGGCATATGCAAATAAGTTATGCTAATGAGTTATGCTAATGAGCTCCGGCAGCTCTTTTTCTACAACAAGACCCCTGGTTGGACATATAAAACTACTTTGATTTTGTGATAAAGTGGCATAGCAAAATTGTAAAAAAACCCCACTGCTTCTTAATTCTGAGGATGAGGGGGAAAGGGAAGCTGCCGTGAGGAAAAACTCTGTACATCCTCTGTGATACCTTTATTACTGCAAATGTTTATCCTTAAGAACTCTGTGGTATGGGTTTATTGATTGATGTTCAGTAAGTCAGCTGTTGCATTGTGTCTCAGTGATCTTCAGCTGTAAAATGGGATCAATGTCCTTTAAGTAGTATGAATACAAAATGCTGTCTGGATGTATATTTCACATATTTGCTTTGCTTCACTGCTTTTTTCATCTAGAACCATCATGCATGGTTTGTATGCATGCATTCTAGTGCTGTCTTTCTACTTGCAGCCCATTTAAGTCTGGTCTCCTTTGCATTGGCACCACCATTATGTGCCAAATTTTACATGCTAGACTTTACCCGTGAACCAGAATGCACTTCTTTCATTTATGGAATGCTGGAAATATGGAGCGTGAGAGGGACACATTCTTCATTTCGGAGTTTTTACAACAAATATCTTCAGGTTGGGTAACCGATTTTTTTCTGGTTCCTCCTTCCTGCAATTTAATGTCACTTTGAAAGTACATTTTAGCAGAATGTGTAGTTTCCTGAATCCTATCTGGCCCAAGCACAATCCTTTTATTGGCCACAGCACAATTTATGGAAATATATAATAGGAGAATTGTCTAAATATTTTCAGACATTTTCCCTTCGTTTTTCATTAGTTGATAGAGAAAATGAATGCTACGATGATTTGTTTGCATTATCAATGGAAAATGGTCTTTATACATATTCATTGATAGTCTGGTTTAATTTTTTTTTAAATTTAGCTTCTGTGATCACCAAGTCTTCTCTAAAAATAAAAAGTTCTTTGACAGCAGACTCATGGCTTCTTCATTCTACCGTTCTCTTATACTTTTTTGTCATAAACTGAGAAACAAAAGTCTCCCAGCTAAAATATTTTATTTGGAACTTCTGTTAAATATCAAAATAAAGCCAACATTATTCATTTTTATAGGGATAAGGGCTTGAAATTTTGGCAGGGCACAAGAGAGACATCTTTTTAAACGGATGATATCATAGAAGAGGACAAATTATAATGTTCTATTGGTAATTGATGGTTATTTGTTGATTCTTCTATTATCTGGCCAAAGCTCATAAAAGTAATAAAGGCTTGTAATTGTTAAAATTAAATTATTTGTTTTATTGTGTAACAAGTATTTTAATGCTGCCTATTGCAACTTAGAGCTTCTTAATTTTGTCTCTCTTCTGAAAGGATATAATTAGTAAATTGGCTTTCCTACTAAAATATTACTTGAGGGAAAAAATACACAAGCTGTGTTGTCTTTCCAAAGGCGCTTATACAGTGTTGGAGTCATAACTTGCTTAAAGGTTGTACTTTAACTTTTTCTTGTGATAAAATGACAATATATAATGTAGTTGTCTGGAAGTAACCTTCTTGTTTTCATTTTTTAAAAAGCTGCATGCATACATTTCGTCAGTCCTCTGGGGCTGCATCTATTCAGTGATCTTAACCTGTGTTTCAAGGAACTTTGAAGTTCCTTAAACAGATGTTCAGACTTTCCTGAAATCTTTCTCTGTAATGCATACCAAAGGAAACTGTTTCGTGTATTCTATGGTAAACTCCACTTATGGTAAACTCCACTTATAGGGGGCCACATATCTTTGTACTAAGTCAACACACATAGAAGAAGAAGAAGATTGGATTTATACCCTGCCCTTCACTACCCAAAGGTGTCTCAGAGCGGCTTACAAACTCCTTTCCCTTCCCCTCCCCACAACAGACACCCTGTGAGGTAGGCAGGGCTGAGAGAGCTCTTGACAGAAGGACAGCTCTTATCAGAACTACGGCTTGCCCAAGGTCATCCAGCCAGGTGCAAGTGGAGGAGTGGGGAATCAAACCCGGTTCTCCCAGATTAGAGTCCGCGCACTTAACCACTACACCAAACTGGGGAGGACTGAGCGTGCTGGTTCAAATTCCTCTCGCAAATAGGTGTACTGTTCCCACCCCTCTTATGTATTTTTGTTTGATAGCAGGCTATTTGCATGTACAATTTGTACACATGTAGCTATTGTCCTGTCCCCTGGGGTCAGAAGCATACAATCAGGAAAGTTTCTGATTATGCAGATGCATAGGTGTTGTTAGCACAACTACACCTCCAGAATGTATCACTACAGAAAGTATTTATCCCCCATTAGACCTGCTTCTTGGTTTGCTGGGTGTAGCACCCTCTGGGGGCAGGGGACATCCATGGGTCTTGAAAGTACCAGCTAAGCTGCTAGTTTCTTACACAGGCCATTTAATTCACCTGAAGATGCCGATACCTTCACCCACCTCAGCATTACATTTTATAACACGAGAAAAGAGCTGCAACCTGCTTCTTTCTTCTCCTCTACCCAGCCTCCTCCCATTTCCCTCTTCCTCCCTTTTATAGCCCCAGCTTCACTCCTAGGCCTTGAGCTAAACTCCATCCTCCTTTTCTCTGTTCCCTCTCCCTGCTGTTTATAGCCATGACCTGATTTAAACCACCATGTCTCAGAGAGCTTATTCCTCTCCCTTCCAGGCTTGCTCACTGCCTCCACACCTTCTGACCCTCCCTGTCAAAGCTGCCCTGTTGTTGAGATTACCCCGACCACAGCCTCCTGACCTGGCCCCCACCAGGTGGGTCATTGCTGGGTAACCCAGCACACTGGGTCTTCTGCACTCTCTTGTTTGTACCAATGTACATCTTTGTGAGCAGGGCTCCTTTTGTAGAAAAAGCCCAGCAAGAATTCATTAGCATAATAGGCCACACCCAACAGCAAGAACTCATTAGCATATTAGGCCACACCCTGACAGCACCGCTCATTAGCCCATCAGGCCACCCCACCATGTTACCAGAAGTGTGGTCATCCAGACACACCCACCTTTCCCTTCTTATTCTGTTTACCTTGTTTGTTGTCAAAACCCAGGGCTTTTTTAACTCCTTTGCATGTTAGGCCACACACCCCTAATGTAGCCAATCCTAATGAGTTTCTGCTATTGGGCGTGGCCTATGATGCTAATGAGTTCCTGCTGGGCGTGGCCACCTCGGGAGCCAGCCGGAACTCCGTTCCTGTGCGTTCCTGCTCAAAAATAGCCCTGTTTGTGAGATAGATACAAATTATGTTTTCTGCTTGTGAAGACTAATGCTTTATCCATTAGGTAAAGTGGGCTTTGGTTCATGGAAGCTATTTCACAACACATTCCTTAGACTGTATGATGCCCTGAAGACACTTTGATACCAATTTAGTTGCATGTTGATCAGACAAGATCATATTCTTTTGTGAACCTCCTCATAACCTGGGAGGTGTCTCTGAACTAAGGAATGTATTGATGTGGGAGAGGCATCTAAGGCCTCTGTGTTCTGTTGCTGAGATGTGGAGGTAGTATGATCATAATGAGTACTAGAGAGAGTTTATGTTACCTATCATAAAGGAGTTTTTCAGGGGAACCCAATAGATGTTGGATGGGACTCAAGTCACTCTTCCTTGAAACTCTCTTTATATACCATTATGATCCCTTGTGACAACTGGTTTACTGGGTCATCGTCTAACAAGAGATGGTTCCAAGCTCTATGGATGGTGTGCATTAGTCTGTGTAAAGTTTGGAACTTTTCCTCTGGTCTGTCCTCCAGTCAAAATGTAAAAAGAAAACCACCACATTTTCCATTTTTAGTACAAATATTGCATTGGATACAACAGAGGCTGCAAAGATTGTGCATAAATCCTGGGCTCCCCTCTCCCCAGTAGTCTTTTTCAACTCTGGGAAAAACCCCAGTCACAGGACTGATATGGATTAATAGCCAGGTAGGCTGAGATGAGAGGAGAAAGGGCC
This sequence comes from Gekko japonicus, assembly GCF_001447785.1. Lineage (NCBI taxonomy): Eukaryota > Metazoa > Chordata > Lepidosauria > Squamata > Gekkonidae > Gekko > Gekko japonicus. Next base: position 405,658 of record NW_015173144.1, on the reverse strand, counting down.
AAAATTGTCCTTTTCTTCTGACAGCACAGCTCCAATGACAGAAGAAGCAACAAGTGATTTTGTCCCCTTTTCCTTTCACACTGCTGCTCCTTGATCCATAATGTTTGGGGGTTTTTTCCCCCTTCAGTGCAGAAGCTATTCATGTAGGCCCTGCAATCATGGGAACTGATTTTTGCAGGGTCAGGTTGGACTGCTCTTGGGAGGGGCATGCAGCAAAGATTTGCAATTGTCAGTGTCTTCCAATGACAGATCACTGGATACAACTAATTAAAATACTGGAAAAGTGCAGGAACCATGCCATCCAAAATACTTTGTGCAAGTGCTCAAAAATCTGATTTGTACCTTCATATACAATATTAATTGTTTCTCTTCTCTCCCCTAATAGATTCATCTTGCATGGAAAAGCTACTTTCTAAAGACTGGAAGGAGAAAATGGAAAGATTAAACTCAAGTGAACTCCTTGGAGAAATCAAAGGTACCAAATAAGTCAGACATATTTTAATTTGAAAAACAGTCTTCAAACATTTTTTAAAATAATGCAAAAGTCTCCAGTTGATCTGAACTCTCAAGAATATTAATGTAAATGCTGTGCTTACAGTGAAGGAAATGTTTGGGGGTTTTTTTCCCTTCAGTGCAGAAGCTATTCATGCATTTTGTGGGTATGTCAAGGTGTATCGCATTTTGTAGACCTGGTGTGTCTTGACATCACTGAGCCCTGCAAATAATGTTTTAGCTTGTACTTGTCTACTATTTTACTCCTTTTGGCCAGCAGGGACTGTTACAGAAGTGGTGTAAGATGTTAAATCTGCACATGAGAACAATCTTCTCCTGTAGTAAATCTGGTAGTTAGGGACTGGAGCTATTCTGGGAGAAAGTTACCTATATTTCCATAGGATATCTCCCACACTTCCAGTTGCAAGACAATGTGTCCAGCCATGAGCACATACCTACTTCCTGGATGTTACCTTAGGTTACAATTCTCAAAGTCCTTCAGAATAATCCCATGTCTGTTTTAGCAGTGTGCCTTAAGAGACTTTGAGCAGACTTTTTTTTGTTTGCTGTATTTTCTGGAAATTAGGAAGTTTAAGTATCTTGTTTTTATTTTTTATTTTTGTTTAGTAACATCATTTGCTTCCTCAATAAGGATTATTTACTGATAGCTTAGAATAGTTCAGTGAAGCAAAACACTAAGAAGAAAATAGATTAAGCTATTAGTAAAAATAATGTTGATTGTAAGAATGAGGTGTGGTTCTGTGAGGAAGAGCAGTTCTTTGCACCGACTGTTACTGAGGAGTTGTTTACTCTAGAAGGAAGACGTTATTCGTGAGGATAAATGAAGCACACACTCTCCCTTTGAAAAAGTGCCCTTCTGCTTCAAGACTGGCATCTGAGTTATGGGGAAGGGTGCCAGGAAAAAAGGGAAAAGGCAGTCATGCCAGCACCACACATTTGCAATGTTATGCATGTTTGACAGAAATATATAGAAGATTTTTAAAAGTTACAACTGCAAAGCATGTATTGTAGTCTTAATATGGGCATTTAATAGTTGCCATAATTGTTAAAATTCTGTACGATCATCTGTTATAGCATTGATAAGGCAAAAGTAAAGAAAAAATGTTTATTTTTCTGGCATGTTCCTTTGTTCACAGTTACTCCTATATTGTATTGAAATATGCCACTTGGAATTGGTTCTTAAGAGGTCTCAGTGAAATGAATTGCAGCTCCATGTTCTTTTTTGTGTGTAAAATTTATGTCCGTATTTTTTTCTATCAGTGAATGTGTGGAGGTCTGCCCATAAACTGTAAAATCTGGGTCAGAGCCAGTGTTCCCTCTAAGCTGAGTTAGTGTAAGCTAGCTCACAGTTTTTTAGCCTCCAGCTCAGAGATTGTTGTCTTAACTCAGGAAGGAGGGCTCCAGAGCAAACTAATTTATGTAGTAGCCAAATCGTTTGCTCACAACTTTATTGCCAGTAGCTCACAAAGTAGAACTTTTGCTCACAAGACTCCATAGTTTAGAGGGAACATTGGTCAGAGCCCTAAGAAATAGAGATCTACCTACTTAAATCTTGGTAATAGTTCTGAGTTTGTCTGGGTAGGAGTTGCATGATCACAACTGTGAGTATCCAAAGACCTATGGAACTAGTTTTGTTAACTCAAGTGGGGCAATATATTTCCTTTCCGCCAACATCAAGCCGTCATGCCAGGGGTCAACAGCATGGTGCTCACAGGTGCCATTGCGTCCACCAGTGCCTTTCCTGGCACGCACCAAGTGTTTTTTTATAAACTGTGCAGGGCCAAGTAGGACTTTTCTGGTTGGCTGTGCCTCCTGTGGCAGCCACTTCGTGGTTGGCTCCCCTTCCGGTGGCAGCCATTTTCTAGTTGTGTCCACCACCCTGTGTCAGAATTCTAAAGGTGCCTGAAGGCTCAGAAAGTTTGGAGACTGTAGTTCCATGGATGAGCAGACCTCAAGTCCAGTGATCAGCTCTACTTTATTAGTGATTTCAGCAAGAACAAGACAAGACTCCAGGGCTGCAGCCCTGTTTAAATAGCATGCAATTGCCACACCCAAACACACCCTGCTCCCAATGATAGCAGGCCCTTAGCCAGGATTTTCTAAGTCGGGGGGGGCATTTAAACTTCTTGGGGGGCACTGGCTAATCAAATTAAAGGAATATTCAGTTCCTTCCCTGCACCCGCCACCACTTGGGGGCCCTGGGCTGGATGGGAAGTCGTGGGGCCCTGCCAGTAACTCAGGGGGCATAGCCCCGAGATGCCCCACTGTAGCTACGGGCCTGAATGATAGGCTATTTATATAACATTACTTTTAAACTGGTTACTTCCAGAATCCTGGTGGGCTATTGTTCTAAGGCTTCAAGCTCAGCCCGTCTCTGGTAGAACAGTCCTGGAATGTTTCAGTCCCAATACATAACAGAGACCCCTGTCTCATGACATGGGACAAACTGGTTGTTGTTTTTTTTTTAAATGAGTGGCTTCTCAAAACAAGGAGATATGGTCTGTTCCACTATTAACTAAAAAAAAGTAGCTTTTGTAGCAGTATTCCTGTGTAATTTCAAATACAAAATTATAGAATGGGTTTGTTTACTTTTTTTTTTTTAAAGAAACAGGCTCAAGTCTCCTAAGATGATTTGGGGCTGCTCACTTGTATTTCCCTCCATTTTTTACCTTTCTAGCCAGTTTGGTGTAGTGGTTAAGTGTGCGGACTCTAATCTGGGAGAACCGGATTTGATTCCCCACTCCTCCACTTGCACCTGCTGATGTGACCTTGGGTCAGTCGCAAGCTCTGGCACAGCTGTCCTTGAAAAAGAGCAGTTTGTGTCAGAGTTCTCTCAGCCCCACCCACCCCACAGGGTGTCTGTTGTGGGGAGCGGAAGGGAAAGGAGTTTGCAAGCCGCTCTGAGACACCTTTGGGTAGTGAAGGGCGGGGTATAAATCCAATCTCTTCTCTTCTTCTCTTCTTCTTCCAATGAAATGTCAGCAGGAGTGGTGTCATATATCACCATAAATAGTTTGTTTTTAGTTTTATTCTTTTATACGTCATTGTAAATCTTTTTAAAATCGGAATCCTGTATATGTCTTGCTCTTGTCCCACTGAAACGGCCTAAGTGGTTTTTCTCAATACACAGGCCTTTCAAGATCAAATATACAAGGTCAGTCTCTAAGTAACAAACAGCTGTGTTATCTCCAAGAGTCAAGATTGTTCTAGCAAATCCATAGATGAATGGCTTCTGGGCCACTATCTACTGTGTGAAGTATTCTGTCTTCCATTTCTGGAGGAGGACACTACTGGAACATAATCTATATTTATAGGCATTGTGGCTCAAATGTCACATGCAGTCTTCTTTTGTACTATTTTGGGGATAGACATTGACTGATGTGAATAGCTTTGCTCACTTCAAAAATGTGCTTGCATTGTATGGACCTGTTACTTGAATACAGTCTTTTAGTTTCCCATAGACTTCATAGTCACTTTTGTTTATATTATCGGGCCTTCTCTCTCTCTCTTTTTTTTTGTAAAAAAATGGCTAATGTGTATGATTTGTAATTTCAGTGGTCTAAATGTAGCTAGCAAAGAGAAAGGCTCATGCTGGTTTCTAGACTTTTACAGCTTGACAGAGAAGACATGCTCATTCCATTCAGCGCGAGAGCCCCACTGTAAAATCATTGTGCATATTCCTTGATCCATATCAGGTTTCATGCTAATGGCATGCGATAGGAATAGCAGCTTCTTTTTCAGTAGCTGGAAGAAGAGAAATATGAGGAATAATGCTATGTGTATTATAATAATGTGCAGGATTGGTGACCCTTCTATGGATGTTCTCATTGCAAGTGCTGCCTCCTGGTTTTAGAGGAAGGTTTAAAAGAGGGTAATTACTATTATGCATGTATTAAGAATTCAGAAAGAGAAAAGTAGTCAAAAGGTCAGCATGCATGATACTAGAATGCACAGATACTGTTGCCAGTCATTGGCTGGCAACCAGCAGGGGTTAGGGGAGGGCAGGGAAATGGGAGGTACTATTGGCACAATGGCATTATGTTACTTCCAGGGAAAACCTGGAAGTAACATCCGTCCACTCAAGGAATTACTTGAAACATTATCATTTTACCATAGAATTTCTGTTGATTCCTAGAGTAGACTGACATCATTTCTGGGTTTCCCCTGGAACTGATGTAACACTGTTGCTCCGACAGTAGTTTCCCCCCCAACAGAGCAGTGGCGGGAAATGGGAGTTCGGGACAGGAGATCCCCCCTGCCCCCACCAGTATTCTGGCTTTCCTAGCATGGGAACATTGTGGGCTATGGAAAGCTGTAACTATTACCATGTTAGTTTTCTTATAGTTTATCAAGTATACATTGAGATTATTTCTCCAATAGTGCTAACGATCCTTGTGGCATACCATGAGTATATACAGCAGCCTACTTTACAAATATATATGGCTTGTATATCACAGGAGCAACCATAGGTTTTCAATTATGCCACTTTTGGTTGTAGACATTTCAAAGCTCTACTTTGTGCTCTGTGTTATAAATGTCTTTTGCTTCTTTTGAAGTCTTCATGATATACGTACGAGCAATTAAAAACACAGCTCAGGGTTGGAGGAACAACGGCTTCTTAATTAAAACTCAAACAAAAACTACAAGGAACCCTCACCTCCAGTGCTCTGTGATCAAGGTCTAAAGTGTTGGGATATGTTAGAATAGTTGCTAACTGCCAGGGTTTAAAAAATCAATATAGAGGAAAAAGATTAGGTGGTTTCAGTTTCAGAAATCAGCATAAATACTGAACAGAGGAAAAGTCCTTAAAACTTACTAACAAGTACTGATTAGTAATATACTATAGGCAGGGGTCATTTCGTAGAAAAAGAGCTAGGGGGACTCATTAGCATAACTCATTAGCATATGCCACACCCCCTGACATCACCGGAAGTGTGTCCTCCCCACAGCCGGCGGCGACCTCCAGCGGGCACCAGCAGGGAGCTCCAGGCCCCGCCCTCCCGCACCTCACCCGGGGGATGGCGTCCCCCCACGTCCCCCCCCAAATGACCCCTGACTATAGGGCATAAAATGATCTTTAGTACTGAATTTATTGCAATGACAACATGGAATAAAAGGTTTAATTTTGTAGCCAGTTTAGTGTACTGGGTAAGTGTGTGGACTCTAATCTGGGAGAACCGGGTTTGATTCCCCACTCCTCCACTTGCACCTGGCTGGATGACCTTGGGCAAGCCATAGCCCTGATAAGAGCTGTTCTTGAAAAAGAGCAGTTTCTGTTAAAAGCTCTCTCAGGCCCACCTACCTCACAGGGTATCTGTTGTGGGGAGGGGAAGGAAAATGAGTCTGTAAGCCACTCTGAGACACCTTTGGGTAGTGAAGTGCGGGGTATAAATCCAATCTCTTCTTCTTCTTCTAGTACTGATCTACAGTATAAGTGTGCATGTGAAACTGAATGTATATACACACACTATATATGTGTGTGTTGTTTTGATTAAGGATTTTTATGTATGGAAAGCATTCATCTATTCTGTCTAGGGGTGCTAGCCAGCTTCTTAGCTCAGTGGGTAGGGGAAAATGATGTCCCGATGTCACTTCTAATTATACCCAGTAAAAACCATAGAGATTTGGGGAACTTCTAGAGCATTATGATGTCACTAATAGGTACAGTTGAAGTTATGACATCATTTCCTTCATCCTATTTTTGATGCCACTGGAGCAAAGAGCAGCAGTAGGGGCTGGGAGAATGTCTGCTATAGTGGGAAATCTGGTAAGCCTAGTAAAGACACAATTCATTCAAAATTCAGCCTTTCCCCATTGATACCCCAGAGAGCACTACGGTTGGGGGCTCAACATCGACTGGTGATTCCAGGCCCCCGGGAGGCCAGGTTTCTGGCAACCAGGGCCAGGACCTTTTCAGTGGCGGCTCCTACCTGGTGGAACGAGCTCCCAGAGATCAGGGCCCTGCGGGACCTTTCACAGTTCCGCAGGGCCTGCAAGACAGAGCTCTACCACCAGGCTTTTAATTAGGAGCCGCCACTACCACCACCACCAACTACCTCATGGGAACATGGGACATTGGGATGGCCCATTATAAGATCAATGGCCCACTATAAGATCGAGTTACCGTATTCTGATGGAGCGGTGCTGCCGATTCGGGCTTGAGTAACATCTACTGGTCACCATCTTGACTTGACTGATTTGACTAAATGATTAATATTAACATCACTGAGTACTTTCATTTTGATAAAATGGCTGTTTTTATGTGTTTTAATGTGTTTTATACTTGGCACATGGTGCCCTTGTCTGTTAGCATCAGCACACACTCGATTTCATTCCATTGAATCTGGCTACTAAATGCCCATTTTCATTCCATTGAATCTGGCTACTAAATGCCCATTTTACCAGCTGTAATTACTACCATAGCTACAGGAATTCTGAGATTCTAATGCTTAAATATAATTTTAAAAGTATCACAAATGTTTTCATGAGTGGTCTGCATAGTATATGATGTATATTCCTTTTTCTTAGCTAATGATGTATATTCCAAATCTTTCCTGAAGACCTGAAAACCATAACGGTGGTTGTTATTCACGGAAAACTTATTTCTACCATAATATACTGTTATAATATAGGCGGTAGGATTTTTACAACTGAACATTGCCTAGGGCAAAGACTGGCACACAGTTATGATTTCTGTGTGAATTGCAAAGGGTTAACCACGCTAATCTGTTGTAGCAAAATTATTATTCAAAGGTTGTGTTAACTTGTGTAGCGGCAATATAACAGGAATTTCTGAAACTTTCTGCAAATAGATTTCATTCTCTGCAAATCTCCCTCTCCAAATTAAAGAAGGAACTTTACTAGAATGAAAAGTTAACATGATTCAAATTGATAGATATGAGTTGCCAAGGATAAAATAAGATTACAGGTCAATCCTATATGAAAGAAATCCAAGCAATAAAAATAGATAGTTTAAAATAATCCCTGTACTGTCCCACCTTGATAAACTTCCATTTTGGGGTAATACAGATTATGCGACTTGGTCACGGTTGTGCACTAAAGAGCAGCACACATTTTGTTGTAGTGCAGATCTATTAATCTTGTGCATGAGTAGGGCTGAACTGTATACTTTGTGCTATGGTGAATTTTTGCTAGGATAACCAGTGGGCAGTAGGCATATAGCAAAGTTTTGGATAATTAAAGGACATCTGAGCAAGTGTGCTCATTTTGTTATCTTGGATTTCTTTTTTACAGCTTCCAGTACCTGGTCTACTCATCTTAATCATGTCTTGGAAGGAATGAAAGCTCATTTAGCTGCTATTATTAGGGGGGGGGGTTCCAATCCAGGGGTCAATCTTTCCCAATGGTATTGGAGGTCTATAGAGCAAAATCCTCTCCTTCTTACTATATGGAACTCCTGTTTGGATCTCAGCAGCTTTAGCTAGGCTTGGCCAGTGCAGGTTTCCTTTTTGTGTACTAGTTTGCAAGCCCCTAAATGTATTTTAAATACTAATATGCTGGAACCTGGTTGTAGTCAAATTTCTCTTATGGCTTCGGTAGCTGCAGTAAAATTTAAACTCTTCATGTTAAATTGTGAGTCCTTACCAGAGCTTTTAAGATGGACTCAGTTTAACTTCCATAGATCATCTTGGGATAAGATTATAGAGGATATGCAGGCCCTGGTCACATGTGCCGGAAAACGTGGGGGGGAGGCGTGGCTATTTGTGGTGCCGCAATTAGCCGCACGATAACGCGATCAGACGTGTCGGCGGCAACCCACGGTTCTGGCCCTCGGTGTGTGCACTGCAACAAAGATAGCCGGAGGGAAAAGCCGCACCAGCGTGATCACACCAAGGGAGTCTGGAGGCAGCCCGTGGCTACTACCTTCGAGGAGGGGTTTTTTATCGAACATTTTCGGCGGCATGCCACGGGTTGGTCACGGGTGCGCTCCACTTGCCAGATGTTGTGGTGTGATTGCGCCCAGAAAATCCGCCATCCAATCGTAGCTCTGCCGCGGCAACTTCGCCGTGTGAATGGGGCCGCAGTTGAGTTTATGGTTTAATTCGTCCGTCTCTTCAACTGATATACCAAATGTTAGAAAGAAGGTTTTGAATCACTGAGGAGATTAGATCAGGAGGTTATTAACTTAGATACTAGCTCTCCGGCTTTTCAGCCCCTCTTTTCCCTGTTTTAACGAGTTATTTTACTTTCCTAACAGTCCCAATTTGTGTGTGTGTGTGTGTGTGTTTGGGTGCTTGCCTGGAAGTTATGGTGACTTCTGGTGACCCCTACTGGGGGCTTGGACGTTTTTCCAAGAGGTGGCTTTGATTAGTCTGCCTCTGCGTCCCGCCTGTGGTATTCATTGGAGGTGACCCTTCCAAGTACTTGCCAGAGTTGGCCCTACTGAGCTTCTGAGGCCTGATGAGGTTGGCCTGGCCTGGGCTATCCAGTTCGGGGTGACAGTCCCAATTTCCTATCAACTTTTTTCCCTTGGCTACAGTAAATGCTTTACCACTTGCAAAATTGTCAGGTCTCTGCAAGGGTATTCACCGTCCACAGAGACTCTGCCCTTGTGATAGAGTTGTAATTGAAACTTTACCTCATGTTATATTTAGTTATTTGTATCTGTGAGAGCTATTTGTATCTGTAAGAGCTAAACATATATTGCCTTTATTGAACAGTTTTCCTTGCTATTCACATGATTTTCATCTGTTATATGTTTTGGCTGGTAATAATAGGTGAGTTACTTTGTGGTAAAGTTTATATTTTGTGCCTTTAGAATTAGACAGGTATATCTTAAAAATATCTCTGGGGTTAAGTATTAGTGGGGCTGTTGTTTTATTACTTTTTCCAGAGTACTTTGGGGAATGAAGGCCTCTGATTTTGAAACAGGAACAGGTTGTAGCAAAATAAAACAAAAGTCCAATGCCACCCAACATTTATTTCGATATGGGTTTTCGAGTATCACAGCTTACATATCTACAGAAGTGAGTTGTGACCGACAAAAGCTTTCATTAAAATAAATGATGTTAATCTTTAAGGTGCCACTGGACTTTTCCCATGTGAATGCCAGTTTAAAGCCTGATTGCATGGTGAGACATTTGTGTACTTCCATGTGGACTGATCTGAATAAATATATTTCTGTACTGGGATGCTTTGGGTATTTTCATTTTATAAGGAACTTGTAACATGTATGCACACACAAATCTAACTTGGGAGGTTTATGAGTTTATTGCAGCCTTCCTGGGGAAAAAATGGCCTGCATAATGTTTGAATTAATCTTTAGTGTTGACCTAAAGTGCTGCACACCTATTAGTATGGAAGCTTCCAAGAATATCACAATCCAGTTTATGTTTCTCTATATGCATTCCACACACAAGCAGAAGTGTTTTCTGTATTGTTAAAGATATTTTTCATCCCACCAATGTAGCCCCATGACAATGTACTTGGAATAGTTCTGTTGCTTCTGAATTCCATTGAGCACCAAAAGTTATTCCTTTGCACCATAAAGGGCAACGTTGTTATGCCTTCACATGAAAAGTACCCTGGATAAGGCAAAAAATAATAATGGTGATTTATGTATATAAAATGTAAGCTGCTTTGGGTTCCCATTAGGACCCAAATGAAGTGAATAAAATAAATAAATGCACTTTTGCGCTAGGATGCTTTGGGAATACTGATTTTATAAGAAACTTGTAACACATACAAGCATATACAAATCTAGTTTTGGAAGCTTGTATGTTTTTGCAACTACCATGAAAAAAATATGGCCTTCAGACTCTGTAGTCCAAAGCTAACCTGCAGTTTTGGCTCTCTGGGTAAGAAGCAAATGTGCTCAGACAAAACAACCCTATGTTCCAAGTAACAAACAGCCTTGCAGAACACACCTATAAAATAACAACCATCAGCATTTTTTGAACAAGACAAATCATTTAAAATACTTGGTAATTACACATTCCAACCATAGCATGAGGTTTACATCATTCTGAAGAAACGTGGGCAATCCAAACAATCCATAGGATTGCAAATCAACAGCATAGGAGCTATGAGAAAAATCAGATGCAGATAAATTTCTCAGTGTTAAACACAGGGTCCTTAAAGGGAACATATATGTATTTAAAATATTTGTATGCCATCTTTCAACCCAATTAGGGCCCTCAAGGCAGAAAAAATTCAGAGAGATAATAAATCAATTTAAAAAACAATATGCATATAAAAATAGACAAAATAAACATGCAATGCAGTAAGGGTATGCCAGATGAAACAGAAAAGTCTTTACCTGCTGGAGAAAACAATGATTAAGGAGAATAGCTGAATCTCCCTGGATATGAAATTCCACAGTTCTAGTGCCATCATTTATATCACCCCTTCTCGGTTTGCCACCCATGTAGCCTTAGATGCAGGAACAACCCAAACCAGGGCTGTTGAAGGTGATTGTAATTGTCTGTCGGCAGAAACCTCTCCCTGTGTTCCCACTGTATGGATTTTTTGAACCACAGTCTGAGGCCAAGTTCAAAATTAGCTGTAAGATATGTGGATATACAGGAAAAGCAATCAGTACTCGGAACAATGATGAGTAAATTGTTGAGCAAGACATGGACACATTCTGTCTCTAATTTTCACTGTTCCAAAATTCAGGAGCATCTTTTCTGATAGTTTATTTTATTCAGAATTATTTTAAAATGCTACCTTTCCAGGGAACCTTAGTTCTAAATAATCTTGTCAGTAGCAATTTCTGAGTTCACTTGCTTCTCAGAAAAGGTTTCAGTTTTTCAAACAGGATAATAGGGTTTCTGGAAGCAGGGCCGGCTCACCCGCTAGGCAAACTAGGCATTCGCCTAGAGCACCGGGCCGTGGATGGGGCGGCAGGCCGTGGATGGGGGGGCAAAATTTGCCTCCCCCCAAAAAGCCCACGTGCCGCCGTTCGCCTCCCCTGCTCCACCACTGAAGCAGCCATGTCCCCAGCCAGCCCTGTGTCCCCCACCCCCATCCCCGAGCACCACTGTCTGCTGCAGCAGCTTCCCCGCAGCCGGGCAGGGGTAGGGGAGAGGCGGCCTGCTGGCCCTTCTGGGCGACTTCTCTGTGGTGGGGCGGTTGTGGCTCCGGCGCCCCTGGCCATGGGGGAGCTGGTGGTGGCGCTGCTACTGCTCGAAGGAGGAGGCTGCTGCTGCTGGGAGCCCCCCGGCAGTGGCAGTGAAGGCAGGAAGGAGGCGAAGGCAGGCAGGAGGGAGCGCGCGCCCGGCAAGGCCAATGAGTGTGGGGGTTGGGGAAGGGAGGGAGGGCATGGGCGCATGGGGACAGACCCCCTGGGAGACCCCCTCTCCAATCCCCCCATTCTCCAGGCCAGCTGGTGGCACCACGCCAACATGGAGAGGTGGCCTGGCCCTTCTGGGCGACTTCTCTGTGGTGGGGTGGCTGTGGCTCCAGCGCGCCTGGCCACGAGGGAGCCGGTGGCGGCACTGCTGCTGCTTGGAGGAGGAGGCTGCTTCTGTCAGGAGCCCCCCGCGGCAGTGGTGAAGGCAGGAAGGAGGCAAAGGCAGGCAGGAGGGAGCGAGCGGCTGGCCAGGCCAGTGAGTATGGCGGTGGGTGGAGGGAGGAAGGGAGGGCATGGGTGCATGGGGATGGACCCCCCGGGAGACCCCCTTCTCCAATCCCCCCCATTCTCCAGGCTGGCTGGTGGTGCCGCGCCAACATGGCCGGAGGTGCAGAGGAGATGCAGCGTTCCCCTCGCCTCCTGCACAGTCCCCCCCTCCTGTACACACCAGGTGCTGGCATCCGAGCAGAGGGGAGGAGAGGGAGGGGAGGAGAGGGAGGTGTTATGGCGGGAGGAAAGCACAGGGGCCTCAGCGCTGCTGCAACTCTTGTTGCTGCAACTTTCAGGAGAGCCAGTTTGGTGTAGTGGTTAAGTGTGCGGACTCTAATCTGGGAGAATTGGGTTTGAGTCCCCACTCCTCCACTTGCACCTGCTGATGTGACCTGGGGTCAGTCACAAGCTCTGGCACAGCTGTCCTTGAAAAAGAGCAGTTTGTGTCAGAGTTCTCGCAGCCCCACCCACCTCACAGGGTGTCTGTTGTGGGGAGAGGAAGGGAAAGGAGTTTGTAAGCCGCTCTGAGACTCCAAGTGAAGGGCAGGGTATAAATCCAATCTCTTCTTCTTATTTTGTTTCCCCCACACACATGTTCTGAGGCCCCACCGGGAGGTTGGCATCTGCGCCTCACCTAGGGCGCAGGAACACCTCGGGCCGGCCCTGTCTGGAAGATTATTTCTTTTAATGGAGTGTTTCTGTAACTTAAGTGAACCTTGATTATAGCTAATGATATTTAGTTTTGAGTTGAGAGAGGCCTTATAACAAATATCCCTATTTCAAAAACCTCACCCCGTGCTTCAGTAAAGCCAGTACCTCTTTCAGACTCATCCTTCTTTGCCAGTTCTTTTCTTCATAAACTAGGAACTTTATCTTTGTAAAGGTGGGAGTAGGTAACCGACAGTGGGGAGTGAGTATTAAGCACAAGTTATTAATCTGTCTTGCATATAAAATTCCCAGTATTTTCCAGCTATCATTTTTTGCTGGGGTTGATGGATATTGTAGGGTTATTGGCCTCCTAACTGGTTTGAGGAGCCCAAGAAGAACTGTAGTTTCTATCAACTTCATCAGGAAGTGATATTCACATAATATTGGAATCCACTCATCACTAATTATAACAGAGAATTGATCTTGGGTTTTTTTGACAGGAACATATCCAGCATCCTGTAAGCAAGGGGGTCACCAACTGTGTTGAACCGTTGGGTATTTTGGGAGTTCTGAAAACAGATATTGGGTACCACAAAAAATGGCTGCAAAAAGGTGCCAATTACAAAACATTGTAAGATTTCAAACTGGGGGCAGCTGTGTCCAAATTGGTGCTCCTTGCAGATACAGAAGGAATGCCTCAGGAGCTCTTCTGAAGCATTTCCAGTGAACTAAAAAAAGACAGGATTGGCTGTTAGCTTTAGGAAAGCAATATCTTTGGGGAAGAAGTAGGTACCAGAACATGCATCAGCAGGTCCCATAGTGCTCACAGACACGATGTTGGGACCACTAGTTCGATATGTTGGAACTGTGCACATTCCATTTAAATGTCATACGGTTTTTCTTCATTTTTCCTCTATACAGGTGTAAAATCTTTCATGTGGGTTGCCAAAACAAAGGCATAAATTAGCCACTAACAAAGAGATTTAACCTGAACTGGGATGTTATTAATGAAGTTATTGAAAAAACAAATGTTACACACACACACACACTAAAGTGTTTTGTTAGATATCAGTATTAAGTATGTGTTTAGAAAGCTGAGAAAATCTGGTCTAATTACTATTTATTTAGTTCAGGTATATATTAAAGTCATCGTAGGGAAGGAACGGGAAGTTCCTTATGCTGTGTCATGCAGGTTTGCTGAGCACATGAGTCTTGCAGTTAGGATACTGAGTTGGCACACTACTGTGAACAGAGTATAATAAAACTCCACACCTGGTAGAAGAATCATATGATGGGAGATCTGCTATGGTGATTGTACTCTCTGAAGGATGAGGAAGCAAACATATAGATTGCTTCTGAAGGCCAAAACTGAGATGAAGCTAGCACCTTTTTTTTTTAACAGATTGATGCTGTAGTACATACGAAGTGAACAAGAAAAATCCCCTTGTTTTGCTAACCTGAAATAGCCCTAAACACTATTTATCCCTTTGGGGCAAGCACATAGATTCAGCATACAATGCCTTTATGATCTGCAAGACTGTTTCTCCCAGAATGAACCCATTTGCTCCTCCTAAAAGTGCTTGCTTGGCTGTGCCCTCCAGTAGGACAAAACGATCCATATCAGCCCAATTGTTGGCTTGGCTTTTTTTGTTGTCCCAGTTAGCGGTGTGCATTTGGTATTTATTGAGCCAAATAAATACCCAAAAAAATTCCTAAGCCAAATCAGATTCTCTAATCTGTAATTGGCTACCGATATAGAGAATCCTGATAAAAGCCAATATTATTCGGATTTTCTTCGGCTTTGCACAGCAATACGAAATTGCAGCTTCTCCTGGCCCATGGTTTAAACTGCGAAGCAGGAGAAACCTCCCAGCCAGATTTGCATGTGCCGTGGAGAGACCTCTGCATGCAGATCCTGGGGCCAGCTTCTCCTGGTCCGCAGTTTAAACCACAAGACAGGAGAAGCCGAATGCATTTAAAGAGACCATCTCTTTAAATGCATTTTGCAAGCTGCAGTGCGACTGAACCCAGAAGGTTCACCTTGCAAAACACATTTAAAGGGACCATCCTTTTAAATTCATTCTGCAAGCTACGACATAAGTGAATGGAGAATGTTCACCCTTCTGGGTTCATTCGTGTCACAGCCTGCAAAACACATTTGAAGGGACCATCCCTTTAAATGCTGAGCCGAAAAATTCGGCAGTTCCTATTATTTCCTGATATTGGGAAATATCATGCCGATATTGTGTTTCAGGAATATTGGGAAATACCAATATTTTTCGGGTTCAATACACCTGAGTACAAAAAAATAACAATTTTTTTATGCACACCCAATCTCTCTAGAATAATCTTCCAGAGAAAGTGGAGAAATGTTCTTCCATACCAGTATTTAGAAAAGCCTCTAAGGCTGGGTTGCTCAGTACTACTTTTTATGACTTAGCCTGTTATGGCAGGTGTTTTCTAGTTGGTGTCAGTGTCTAATTTGTAATATTTTGTATTTAGAAGTGGTGATAACAATGATAACATTTTTTATTTTTATGTACTGTATGGATATATTTCATTGTAAGGGACCTTGGGCCCCTCTTGTGGGGGGGAATGGCAGGATAAAAATATGGATTTAATTAATCAGATCTTCCGGTAAATATACCCTAAATTGATTCAGTACTTGGCATCAGCTGTTGTTAGCTAACATGAACTAATGTGGGCATAACAATTCTTGCCAAGCCGTAGAACAAAATAATACTGTCACTAGCTTTTAAAGTGTTGCTTTATAGCTTGAACTAAGTGATCAGCTAGCTTGCTTATGTTTAGAACAAATTGTAATACCTATTAAGATTTGTTTAAATAGGTTTCCATCACAACAGGTGCACAATTATTTTATGAGTAAAATATTATAAGCTTTCTAAATTAGCCAGGGCAAAATGCAAGTTGCCTGATTAAATAATCAAAACTGATGCTTAAAATGCACCTGATTTCCACAGGATTTTTAAGATGCAAAATTCTAATCTGTCTGATGGGGTTTTTCCTCCACTCTGTGGAAACTGATTGTTTGTAGCAAGCGAGCGACAGCTTCCAGAATAACTGGTTCGGTGTGTTTTACATAATTTGCTTACATTATACGAGGGGGAAAAACACACTAAAAAGCTGCTAATAATAGGCTGTACCACTGGAGACATTATAGTATATGTTAAAAATATGGGTGCATCATGCAAACTGTCTTGATAGTATTCTGCATTAAGTTAAGGGGGAGATCAAATTTAGGAAACATAATGCTGGTTAAGGCAAGTGTAACACCAGTCTGTACATTTTAGACATTGTGTGGTATAAGATATCTTCAGTGAATGCACTCTCTACCCCAAAAAGTGTAGAATCTGCCGTGTAATTACAATATATATGCACATCATAGGGCACTTTTGGCCGATCGATTTGACTCATGCACCCTCTTTGTATGCATAAGTAGCATATATGAGGATGTATGCATCTACGTCCTTGACCATATTAATAATGCAATCCTGTGCAGAGTTCCTCCGGCCCAAGCCCTTTGATTTCAGTAGGTTATGAAAACCAGACTTGCTTCCATCTCCCACTGTTGTTGAAGGCTGGTGTGAGGACCATTTGTCAGTAGTTTATTAAAAGATAAATTTGGTAGGGTTTTTTAGATGTGTAGTGGTGGAGAGAAAACCTTCTGATTCTAAAGTGTGGCAAAATGTGGCACCACTTATTGAAGAAGTGGAGACCAGTTCATATGGCTTCATTTATAGTATTCCCAATTGTGTCAGGTAGTTGTTCCTCTCTGGGATGGATCTTTATTATTTCTTGAATGCCTTAATGGAACAAAAAGCGTTTTTCATTTTAATCTTCCCTTTATTATTAGTACTTCACCTGTCCATACAAATCTACATGATCTGAGTAAATCAAGTCCTGATCTCAGAAGCATTTGTTGACATTAGTCAGTAAGAAATGCTTCCATGGATGATGATATCTTAAAAGGAAAAGAGATTTCTATCCATGAGGGCAACGATGTGATAATTGCAAAACACTCTGGTAAAATAATATTAAAGTTTTCCTAGCATTCCAGTTATCTGCATAGGTTAAATACAGGTGACTTTTGTTTTCTAATTAGTGCTTGCTTGTCAATCAGGAGCTCCAAGTAAGATTTTGAATCTTAAAAAAAAGCCGCAGAGTTTAGAGAAAGAATCTGGAAGAACTCAAACCACAATCATTAGGGGTGGAACAAGGAGGGGAAAAAAACCTGTAAAGGCTGTGTTCTGCCTCTGCATATGTTGAATTTAAATAATTGTGTTGATGCATCAGTAATAGTAATTACTCATAAAAATGAGGGTCCTTATTTTGGGCAGCAATATATTTAAGTAGAGGTGAAATTAGATGCAATTTATATTAATTAGGGATAATATGAACATTATGTGAGTGGTTGACATTTCCATTATTTTGAAAGCACGCCATGGTATCTCAAGACACTTCTTTAACATGACTTTAAAAAGCTATAGATTGACATGTGTCCCTAGAGTGTTCAGTGCCTTCCAAGGTTGAAAGCCATTTTATAAGAATTTTACACTGTATGTTACAGTTAAAGTGTTTTATAGTTTACTGTTTACAAGAAAACTTGTTAGCTTTATCTGGACCATTCATTTTTATATAAAGGTAACAAAAAGCTCCTCCCTTTTCAAGGAAATAGGCAACATTTACTAAAGCCATGGAATATCAGAAAGGGATGTCTTACCAATATCAGCTAAGTGATGCTTAGCATCAAGGAAACAGAATGAGAAAATAAGAAAATGAAAGGCGTGTGATTCTGCAGTTTTCATTCAATATTGTGTGATTGTCCAGTTTCATTAGAACACTAAGTTCAAATGGGCTTACTTGATAGTTGTATCTTTGCTGGTTGTGAGTTAGATAGAGAAATGTGAGAAACTGAACCTCTCAAATGAATTCATGCTGTTACTATATGTAAAAAGTTGGAAGCTAGGGCAGTAAACTCCATATGCAGAGCAGGACTCCGGCATTCTTGCCTGGCAAGAGAAACTTGAATGTAGATTGCAATGCATTTTGGGGAACAGTTGGGAGAAAAGTTCAGAACATGACCCTGTGTGTTCTCATAAGCTTTTATACACATCAAAATGGCCTCTCGGTATATTTAAATCCTATTGATAAGGAATTTTCACACTGCTCTGGTCTATTCAGAAAGTTTAACTTTATTTTATGCAGTCTCAGCTGGCCCATGTTTGTGTCAGGGGAGGAATGTATTGATACCACAGCCTTTTAGTGATGATAGTGTATTACTTTCAAAGCCATTATGTTTGGGGATACTTTCATACAGCTACCACAAGTTGCTTCATCAAAACATATTGCATACATTGTACAACAAGAGAATCTACAAGTAGGCATTAATCTTCCAAAATCAATTCAAAAAAGGATTTAGTAGATTATAGGTTGGTGACACTGCTGTCAGATTTTCCACAGAAATTTGTCTTTCTTTGACAACAAAGAAAGGAAGCTGTATAAGAATAAACTTGAAAAAAGTCCAGAGTAGCTCTGGAAGATTTCTTCAAAGGAAAAAAAGTAGTAGAAAAGTAATCAACGTATTTGCTACCACTCTGTTCAGCAAAGCTTGAAGGGTTCCACCAACCTAAGGAGCTTTGCTCTACCTTAAGTGGATCTTCCTCCTGTAAAACTTAAGTTTGAGAAAGGGTCCTTAGGCTGGTGTGCTTCAGAATTTACTAAGAACTTACTAAGCAGACTAGTGGCAGTATTGTAATAAATTCAAAGGAATATATATAGTCTGGGAAAGGCAGACTACAAAGAATTATATATATATATATAATTTGATTTTACTTAATTTTAGATTAAAATGATTCAACAGGTGTAATGATAGTACAAAGTAAAGTCACCTAGTGGTATGAAACTGAACAATAGGATGTACAAGAAGTGGGGACCTGCGATACTCGGGGGGGGGGAGTAGCAGGAGCTGCACGTGGAGGAGGAGGAAGTGGCTTTTAATGCTTTTAAAATTTATTATGTATATTTTAATTTGTTAGCTGCTATGGTGGCCCTTGAGAGGGCAGAAAGGTGAGATATACATTTTTTCAAATATAAGATACAAGAAATGGGGACCTACGATACTTGTGGGGGGGAGTAGCAGGAGCTGCACGTGGAGGAGGAGGAAGTGGCTGCAGGTTAGCCCAGCTGGCGGGCCTGCCGGGCTTGCCAAGCCTTCTCCCCTGCCCCCCGGTACCGAGAACTGCATGGCTCCCAGCTGCCGGGCTCGGCAAGCCTTCTCCCCCACCCCACAATGGCAGCAAGGTACAGTTCCCAGTGCATTGTCTGTGCATGCGCAGGGAACGCTCTTTTACTTTTGGGGAAATTTAAGTATCCGTCATACAGTTTTTTCTATATTTCAGATTTTTCTGCACATCTGGGGAGTGCCCCAAGTGTGCAGGAAAAGCTCTTTGCCCCCTATATGCCCCCGATGTGTGGATTTAGATATCCGCACAGAAGGGGATTCTTGGCTATTAGATATATAGATTTTGCAGTTCTAAAATTTTGGGTGCTTTAGAGCTGATGTGAGTCTCCTGGAGTTTTCTTTTGGGAGAAAGATAGCACCAAGATATGGCTACTCTCTCAAAGTGCTGATATGGTACAAATGTTCTGAAACACTGACATCAATTTCAGGGTTCCTCAGCAGCATATAACTACATGTATCTTATCTTCTACTCCTTGGGGTTGTCCTTGTTTATATTCTGGAGATGCTTTTGACACAAGGTCAAATGTGGTAAAGATCCCAAGATGTCTATTTCAGGACTTGCCAAATTCTTAACCATGTTAAATCTTTTTCAGTTAACCATTCCTTCTTAGATTTTGCCGTTGGGGTGGTGTTTGAGTTTTTGAAACTATCTGTAACCAAAGAAGTAGTAAGATATTGTGGTTACAGAACAAGATGTGTCTCTTTGTGTCTCTGCATAAGTGGCTTGATTTCTGATCAGTTAGGAAAAAAGAAATAAAATTTAACTCTGCTGTTTAGCAGTGGCTTGGAAACATCTGGCCAAACATACTCATGCCTGTGGTGGCAAGTATAATTAGACCAGAACTTTGTAGGAACATGGGTGGAACTATGGTCTGGAAAATGTAGGATATCTCTTTTATGTGCCAGCATATTGTGATTGGGAAGCTTTCCTGCATGGTTAAGCCTGGTCTCTTGTTTTGCAACATGACCTGGAAAGAGCAAAGAGATTGACAAAGGATTACTATTTCATTTAGAGTTTATTTGTTCATGGCAGATAGAAGCTCAACATGCTTGTAAAGTGCTTTCTATGGGTATTTTTTTCTCAACATGCTTGGAATTACCTAGTTGGCTATATTTTAAATGTGATTGTGGACTTAATTTAAGGGTGGCATGGATAACTGTTTTTTAAAATGTTGCTTGAATGTGAACATAGTGAATTGACCATCTGAGTGCTCTATTATTCCAATTGATATAACAGGTTGTGGGTTTCTTGCAACCAAGCTCCCTGTCTAAACTATAAAAATCCCGTCCATTTTAAATATCAGCACTTTGAAATACATAAAACCAAGAAATCATAAATGTCATCTAAGCAACATTAGATAATACAGAAAACTGTTCAGGGTGAACAGAGCTAGCTGCAGATTTTTAGGGGCCTCAGATAAAATGCCCTTAAAAAGTCAGGCCTCTGGGCCAAAATAATATTATCCTTGGCGTTATCACTCCTACCTTCACCTACCATTTCCCTTGATATATAAATGACAGCTTTTGATGCTCCCGCGCCTCATTGTCACTGCTGCTGCCTGACACTGTCTCACAATGAAAGACAGGGCAAACAAGTAATGGTGGTAGCGGTAAGAAGGACAGTAACAGCTACCACAGCTACCCCATATTGCTCTTTCCATCACAGAGGAATGGTCAATGGCAGCGACACCTCCATCCCTTAGATGCTGCATTGGCTGCCCAGTTGTTGACGAGTTCTGTTTAAGGCAGGGCTCTTTTTGTAGAAAAAGCCCAGCAGGAACGTATTAACATAATAGACCACACCCAGCAGCAGAAACTCATTAGCATATTAGGTCACACCCCTGACATCACAGCTCATTAGCACATTAGCCTGCACCCCCATGTTGCCAAAAGTGTGGTCATCCAGCCACACCCACCTTTTGCTTCTTATTCTGTTTACCTTGTTTGTTGTCAAAACCCAGGGCTTTTTTGTAGCAGGAACTCCTTTGCATGTTAGGCCACACACCCCTAATGTAGACAATCCTAATGAGTTTCTGCTGTTGGGTGTGGCCTATTATGCTAATGAGTTCCTGGTGGGCGTGGCCAACTCGGGAGCCAGACGGAACTTTGTTCCTGTGCGTTCCTGCCCCAAAATAGCCCTGGTTTAAGGTATTGACTATCACATTCAAGGCTCCTCATGGACTTATCCCCTCTTATTTGTAGGACCACCTCTCCCCCTAGCTCTGCCTCAACAACTTCACTCATGTCAACAGGGGCTTCTGCAAGTGCCAACCTGCAAATGGGCAAAATCAACAACTGCCCATACATGTTCTTTCTCCATTGTGTCTCCCACCTTGTGGA
The DNA here is from genome assembly GCF_001447785.1 of Gekko japonicus. Taxonomy (NCBI): domain Eukaryota; kingdom Metazoa; phylum Chordata; class Lepidosauria; order Squamata; family Gekkonidae; genus Gekko; species Gekko japonicus. Next base: position 384,311 of record NW_015173144.1, on the reverse strand, counting down.
ATGACCTGCCCAAGAAGGTCAGGAAAGCTCCCACTCTTCTGGCCTTATGCAAAATTGAACTATTCAAGATGGGTTTTCCATACAGGATATAGGATCGCACTGTACAAAATGGCTCACACTTACTTGGCTATTTGGCTGAAAGACTTGTCTACACTGCTGCATATAGCTTATAGTAAGTAGGATCCAATTATGTAATTTCTGTACTGCTTAATGTGTCATGTGAATACTTACGCTATGCTATGCTTCAGTGCTTTCTTGTAGTTCCAGACTTCTAAAACCCTAATGTATTGGTTATTGAATGTCCCATTTTGTTTACTGAACAACAACAACTGAACAACAACAACTAATGTATAATCTGCCTTGAGTCCCTGTGGGAAAGGCAGACTACAAATAACGTGAATATGTAAATATATAGTATCACTTTTATAAGTTTTCCATACATCTTAAATCTGTATTGAAGTTTTTCCACCACAAATAGTTCCAGAAAATTTAAGGGAGGGGCAAGGAGACAGGGTTTTGTTTGTTTAGGAGGAGAACCTAAAAATCTGGGGGAAAGGGGAACATGTACAATACTTTCTTATCAGACATAATTGCATTTTATGGCTTTAACAACATGAAATGTTGTGAGGATAAAATGGAGGAGAGGAGAGTGATGTAAGCCACTTTGGGCCCCCACTGTAGAGAAAGGCAGGGTACAAATAAACAAGTACGTAAGTAAATTGCATAATTTATAATAAAGATTTTCTTATTTGGCATATTTATGGGATTTAGATGTATATATGTCTTTGGTTTCTGCAAGCAAAATTTGTGTTATCATAATAAACCTGCGGAGTGCCCCAAGGGGCAATGCTCTCCCTGATGTTATTCAACATCTATGTGTCCCCTTGCACAGGCTAGGGTGTCACCAATATGTGGATGACACCCAGCTATATCTGTTGTTGGGTGGTTAGTCCGACTCTACCCTGGAAGATCTGGACTGGGTGTTACAAGCCGTGGCTGGTTGGTTTAGACTGAGCTGATTGAAATTGAATGTGATGAAGACAGAGGTCCTGTACCTGAGTCAGAGCAGACCGGGGGTAGGGATCCCACTACCGGCCTTCGATGGGGTGCTGTTGGTGCCAGTGCCGAAGGTTAGGAGTTTGGGAGTGCTCCTGGATGCCTCCTTAACAATGCCAAGGCAGCCTTTTACCATCTTTGGCTGATTAAGCAGTTGGTTCCCTTCCTCGAACACAATGATCTGGTGACAGTGATCCATGCAATGGTCACCTCAAGACTGGATTACTGCAGTGCTCTCTACATGGGGCTGCCCTTGTCACAAATCCAGAAGCTGCAGCTGGTGCAAAATGCGGCAGCCAGGCTGTTGATGGGTCTCCCTGTGTGGGAGCATATCCAGCCTGTGCTGAAGGCATTGCATTGGCTGCTAATAGCATACCAGATTCGTTTCAAGGTGTTGTTTTTGACCTTTAAAGCCCTTTATGGTCTGGGGCCTGCTTACCTAAGGGACCGCCTATCCTCACATGTTCCCCAGAAAGCACTGAGGTCAGGGTCTCAAAATCGTTTGGCCCTCCCTGGACTGAAAGACGTCAGACTGGCCTCTACCAGAGCCTTCTCAGTAGCGGCTCCATACTGGTGGAATGAGCTCCTGGAAGACATCAGGGCACTGCAGACCTTTTCCAGTTCCGCAGGGCCTGCAAAATGTTCTTCCACCAGGCCTTTGGTTAGGAGCCACTACCAACAACAACTGAACTGTGCTAAGGCCCTCTATGCTATCACCAACAGCCTGTCATATACTGGATACTGACTCTGGCCATACTCTCTTGTAACCATCTTACCATGGCCTATTGGGATCACTATGTTATACTGCCACCAGCACTATTTGTTGTGTACGTGAGTTTTATGAAGTCTATCATCTGTGTTTTAATGTATTTTAACTTTTTAATGTAAGCCGCCCTGAGCCTGCCTGCCAGGGAGGGCGGGATATAAATCGAAATAAATAAATAAATAAATAACAACAGAAAGTGCTCTTGATGTTACAGAGGCCAAATGAACCTCTGAAAAGGAAAGTATCACTAACAAAAGACACTGCGTAGACTGAATAGTAGTTCTAGAGCCATGGGTGTGTGTGTGAATAACAACATAACAACAAGATCCAACCCATAGAAACAGTTTAGGTAACAAAAAAAAATCCAAGTATTGGTAAGGTACCTGTGCAAATCCCCTCTTTATTAGATGCATGTTCACCTCCAACAAGCAGCCATTACACCCTAGTATGAGAGAAAAAATTCTATAAGACTGAAAACGAATACATCAAATAATTTCTTAGAATTCTATCTTCATTATGGCTTGGATCCCACTATATTTGGGTGCAAGGAGAGGGGCAATTTTGCTGATCCTCCCTAAGCTATTCCTGGTGAGGTCCCCTGTCCTCCAGGAGCAGCATTATGGGGTGTGTTTTGGGCTGCTGTGGGAGTTCACAATCAGCAAACATTTTTGTACCCATGGAAATCAAGGTGGGATCCATGTATCTATATATCTAATAGCGAACTTGCCCCCGGAGTGCGGATCACTAAATCAGCACTCCGGGGGCAGCTGGGGGGCCGGGGGAGGTTTGTGTACACGTGGGCCCGTCCCCACGTGTGCACAAAAATTTAAAAAGCTAAAAAAAATCTCGGGGGGATGTTTAAATCCCCCCGAAAGGGCAAGAGCGTCTCCTGCGCATGCGCAGGAGACGCTCTGTAACTGCCGCCGCCGCTTGGGAGGGAAGTGGCGAGCGGCGAGCAGGGAGCCGATCGGCCCTCAGTTCGGAGCCGGGTGGGGGGTGGGGAGAGAGGGAGAGAGTCCCGAGGCCCGGCAGTTTCATGCCGCGCGGGCCTCGGCTCGGAGCCGGTGAGGGGGTGGGAAGAGAGAGAGAGGTAGTTTCGGAGCCTGGGGGGGGGGGAGACAGCCGGGGGG